>NC_141031.1:27532500-27690000 GCF_052040795.2 Danio rerio | reverse complement strand
TGTGTACAAACAATTCATATATAACTGCAAATAATTATAAATAAAAGTATAATTATATTTTTACATTTTTAATTATCTATATACATTTTTTTGACATTTTGAAAATAATCAGTTTTGAGTCATTTTTGTATATTGTTAATAAATAGTTCCATTAGTTTTGTTTTGTAATTTTTTGTAGTAGAAATTTTGTTATTGTCATTTATATTAGCTTTAGTTTAGTTATAGCTATATAGTATTTACTAATGATGGTATTTTTACCTTTGTTTTAGTTCAACTAAATGACCCCTGAATTATTAGCCTGTTTATTTTTTCCTCAATTTCTGTTTAACGGAGAGAAGATTTTTTTAAACACATTTCTAAACAAATAAACTTTTTATAAGTCAATTCTAATAACTGATTAGTTTTTTCTTTGCCATGATGACAGTAAATAATATTTGACTAGATTTTTTCAAGACACTAGTATTTAGCTTAAAGTGACATTTAAAGGCTTTACTAGGTTAATTAGGTCAACTAGCAGGTTAGGGTAATTAGGCCAGTTATTGTATAGCGAAAGTTTGTTTTCTAGACAACCAAAAAACAATTATAGCTTAAAATAATTTGTACCTAAAAAAAGATTTTCAAAAAAATAAAAAACTGCTTTTATTCTAGCCAAAATAAAACAAATAAGACTTTTTTCCAGAAGAAAAAATATTATCGGAAAGACTGTGAAAATTTCCTTGCTCTGTTAAACATCTTTGGGCTTAGTGCCTTTATTAATCTGGGGTCGCCACAGTGGAATGAACCACCTACTTATCCATCATTTGTTTTACACAGCGGATGCCCTTCCAGCTGCAACCCATCACTGGGAAACATCCATACACATTCATTCACACACATACACTATGGAAGATTTAGCTTATTCAATTCACATATACCACATGTTTTTAGACTTGTGGGGGAAACCGGAGCACCCGGAGGAAACCCACGCCAACACGGGGAGAACATGCAAACTCCACACAGAAATGCCAACTGACCAAGCCAGGGCTCGAACCAGCAACCTTCTTGCTGTGAGGTGATTGTGCTATCCACTTCGCCACCGTGCTGCCTATTTATATTTTATATATAAAAATATTTTTATTGTCTTAACTTTTAATTTAAATAAATACTTGCATAAGTAGTGCATGCATACTTTTAAATACATTTTTTCAAGAAAACATAAATAGCAAGAGAAGTTAATTTTATTGTTTTACTTTTTTGTTTTTAGTGTTTCATTTTATTAAGTTTACATTTTAGTATAAACCAAAATAAATATAAAAGAATAAAAAATATAAAAGAAATATTTCCATAGCTTTTTTATTTTTTTCTCCTGTTATCATTATGTTTCAGAAATGATGTTATCAGCTTTAGTTTAGGTTAATTATAACATCTGCTAAGTGACTCAATGTAAATATAAATAATAACTTATAGAATTATATAAAATAATTATAACTGTCATATCACATAAAGACAAATTATCAATTTGAATTGTCACTCACTCACTCACTCAATCAGAAAACTGCACCGGTATCCATGAAGGAAAGTATCTATGCAGGAAACAACATCCATCTCAATTATACTGCTATTATCATTAGGGCCAGTGCATCATGGCTTATATTGGCATGTATTTTTAGCGTCCCATATCATGTCGAGCACAAGGGACCCTTTAGCAATTTGGTCTAGGGTTGCATTTACTGCGGCCACACACACACACACACACACACACACACACACACACACACACACACACGCACACACACGCACACACGTGCACACACACGCACACACACGCACAATGACTGGCTGTGCTGGCGTTTACAACAAAGGATTCCGCAAACAAGCAATTAGAGTAAGAGAGAAGAGCGAACACATGGCCATTATGTTCACCTAATACTTGTCCTGTATGTTGAGGAGAGAATAGTTGACGAGTTATTGAGGAGATGTTAAAGAGCCGGTGGAAAGGGTGTTGCTTGTTGCCGCTGAGTGGATCTGTAACCTTTATCCAGGCCGGGACCATGGGGGAGTTTCAGAGACCACCGCCGCTGCTCAGATGACTGTCGATGTTGAAGACAAAATAAAACTCTGAGAAAAACAAACAAAAAACATGTTATTAAACAAAAATAAATGATAATAATAATTAAGATTTAACAAATATATTGATTAATAATTATTATTGCCTTAAAAACATTAAGGTGTTAATGCACATTACATTTATTCTAATATGCAATACAAATGCAACTTTTTGGTACTTTAGTTTTTATTTTAGTTTAGCATTTACATTTTACAGTACACTAAATCAAAATCACAATTATCTAATTGACAGCAGGCTAAAGTAAAATAGGTTTTATGCATTGAATTGTTTTGCAGTTAATTTCATTTTTTACTAAATTAACAACATTTCTTCAAGTTTCATGGTTTTAGCTTTAACTGTAGTTCCCCAGTTTTGAAGTTTGATGCAAACTGAATAAAAAAAATTAAAAAAAATCAAAGACATAAATTTTAAAGAGTGATTTCCCTCATAACTACACTAAAAAATCCTGGTTGCCTTAAATTTTTAAGCTGAATCAAATTAACCTTATATGAGTCCATTGAATTTATATGATGTTAAACGGAATTTAAAAAGCTTGCATAACTTATAAAGTTAAGTTAGAACATGCTTGAATTAGTTTAGTAAAACATATGTTGTCAGGACTAATAGATCATAAAATTTTTACAGTGTGCTAAAGTAAATAAAAAAAAACTTTACATGATTAATTTATTTCATATTACAAAAAGCTTTTTAAAGTGAGAATGAAACTTGTAAAAGCAAAAAAACATGAAGTTAATACAACAACAGTATCAACACATCTTTAAAAATATTAATATTCATGATAATATTAATACATTTGATGCAAATTTGACTAATAGCATAATTAATATGTATGTTTTATATTGCTGCATTCCTGTTATTGTTGTTTTTAATTTCTTTTTAGGTTTTTTTAGTGAACTAAATAAAAATAAAAAGGTATTTCCCTGAAAACTATCAAGTAAACTATGATGAATACTAAAAGAAAAAGAAAACATTTTTTGGATTTTGTTTTAGTTACTGTAGGTTACTTGAAAATGAGAATGAAAATAAAAGCCATAAACATGAAAAAATGGTCTTATTGCTGTTTTCAATTAGTTTTAAAGAAAAGCTGAAAATGAGATGCATTTTCTTAGCAAAAGCTAAAGTAAAACAGGTTTAATGGGTTTATTTATTATGGAATTTATTTTCATTTAACAAATCTTCTGATCAAAAACTAAAATTGACTTTAGATATATGGTTTTAAGCTAATAATAATTACCCTGTTCTGAAGTGTGAATAACTAAAATAAATTAAATAAAAATATACTTGTATTTAAGTTTCATCTATATTTTGCACTGTACCATATTATAATTTCCAATTTCCCCATGCAAGTTTAATAAAGTTGAAAATGGCAAGCAGTTTCGAATCATATTCATGCATCCTTTTCAATATAATGCTGCTATAAAAATAACTAAGCTTGGGTTTGGGTAAAGATGAAAATATGGCTTGCCCTTTTGTGTCAGTTTGGGCACATGGTGAGCACCAATAGGCATTGGAGGAGGCGACACACGATAATTTCTCTGACCATGACCTTGGAGGAGATGATAAAAGGAGGTTAGCCACTCCAGCCATTCAGTCCCTGTTAAGGTCAGCTACCAAATTAACTAGACACTTAACACTAAATTGATCATTTATTTTTTATATACTGCAATAATAACAGGAATCATAAATGCCATTAAAACTATTTAGGTTAAAAATCTAATAATGTAATTAGTTTTGTTATATAAATGTATAGACCTACTGGAATATACATTGAATTTAAGTTAACTCGTTGTGTTTGTTTACTTGTCTGACTTGTTAATTTTGTCAACATAAAAGTATTTTTAATTTTAAGTTTAAAAGTTTAAACAAAACAATTTGTCTATACTTTTAAGGCGTCAGGCAAGTTTTCAGTCTTCAGTGCGTAAAGCAGCGGTGGATTTATCATCATGTCGCGAATGTTGGATATGAAGGAGTTTGGAGAAGCTGCTCCGTTTCTGCGCAAATCCGACCTGGAGCTGCTGGCTGCGCAAACTGTGGCGTTTGATGGTACTTGAGAAACATTTCAAGCGTCTTCAACAAATGTTTTACAGCGGATACAAGCACTTTAGTTTCTCTTCAAAATAGCTAATTGTCATTTCTTTACGCGCCGGCTTTTAAAGGCAGTTCGTAATTCTGTGTTATAACTTGTTAACGTAAACACTGAAATAAAATTGGAATTGAATTACTGGATTTATTACAAACAAACCAACCAATGAGAAACTTTGTCAGCCTTTGGATATCGCTCTCTGACAGCCTCCCTTGTGCGCAGGAAAGAAACGCGCTTGGATACCAGATGACAAGGACGCGTATATTGAGGTGGAAATCAAGCAGATTGATGGTGACAGAGTCGAAGTTGAAACGAAGGATGGAAAGGTAAGGCTTAAGACTATTTATCATGTAGCTAAAAACGGTCAAATAAGTACGATTTATTAAATTACAAGATTAAAAGATGTGGGTACAGTAAATAACATTTTCTTCCTATTATTATGATAAGCTACTCCTTCTTGCTCAGTGATGAGATCTCAAATGTAACTAAAACCAATATACTTAAATTGTAATGATGCAGATTTATTTTATGAATAACATATGCTAGCTGTATGCGACACTATTCCGCTAACGTTTAACGAATACATAGTCAACTTAGCCAACATGAAAATTATTTTAAGTGTAAATTATTCGTAAAGTAAGATCATCTATACATATAAAAGACGAACATCAAGTAAGCTCTTTACTTAGATAGCTAACGACATTGCCTTTAAATCTACAACAATAATGGCTATGACGTTAGGCTACTTTTGATGCAATTATAAACTAGCGACTAACGTTAACCTAGTTAATTAGCGTAACGTTCCCATATTTATGCTACGTCAGTTGTCCTCTGTCTATTTTAAGTTTTTCGTCATTTCATTTGTTTTTCAGCTTTAAATTCACTTTCTCCTTACTTCTAGACATTTTTTCAAAGATTTTATATTTACCAACGTGAATTCTGTAAGTACTTATCATTTGGGATAGGCGTGTGTAATAACTTCTTAGAGCCGGCGGATGGCGACATTAGGCTATTTAAAGAATGTAAAAAAAGACGGCGAAGGGATACAAAAGACGTGAAGTGAAGTTAGTGCTACTATGTTGAAAAGAGCTACAGTCATCCTGTTCAAATCAAGTAATTTATAAATATAGCAATTTTTAAATACTTCAGAAAGCCATGCAATGTGTATTCCATTTTATTTACAACTTGTTTTAATTTCACCCATTTACTAATAATTGGCAATTATCAAATGTTTTATATTTACAATAGGCCTACTGTTTTGAGATGCCAATTGTCATTAAGAGTAGTAGTAGCTAATAGGAGCCATTTTAACTTGACAGATTAGGTTGTTAATTTAAAGTGTAGATAAAAGATGGTGGATAGACGTGAAGTAACACTGTCAGTTGACATGAGTAGGTAGGCCTTCGGTTTAGCGGTCATTTAAAAGTATAAAAATTATTTAACTTAATGGCTGATCTACCAAACACAATTAAACATTCTAAGAAGCAATGCAACAAGTAGCCTTTTTGTAAATTTGATTTGTTTCAACTTCTGTTGAGCAAGAAAATAAGATATTACCCTATAGAAAATGTTGGAAACCAAAAAGCTGATTAACCATCCACATTGACTTCCATAGGGAAAAAGTACTTTCAGTCAATGGTGACCAAAACAGTTCGGTTCCTTGTGTTTTTCACACCATATTCATTTGAGTTCATCAGAAAAAAGAAACTCTTACAGGTTTTAAACATGCTGTGGAGGGTGAGTGAATGATGACATACTGCTAATTTTTGGGTGAAGTTTCTTTCTAAACCTCTCTCTCTAAATCTCTTTAAGTAGTTTTTTTTTCGGTTTCATGCTATTCAACTTTGTTCTGACCTTTTACTTATCCGCTAATTGTACTTATTGCCTCTCAATCCTGTAGTGCTTAACTGTCAAGGAAGATGACATTCAACAGATGAACCCGCCGAAGTTTGACATGATAGAGGACATGGCCATGCTCACACACCTGAACGAAGCGTCGGTGCTCTTCAATCTGCGGAGGCGATACAGCAGTTGGATGATTTATGTTGGTACCATCACATCACACAGCTCAAATATAAAAAAAATGATCTGCCCTTTCTCACTAATCTTTGATGCTACAAATAACCTGACCGGAGTATTAAACATAGAGGGACAGCACTATTCATAGAACTTTACGGTCACAGCAATGAATTTAACACTTGCCTTTGCCAAGGGACAAATACAAGTGAATTCCCCAGAGGCATGTCCTTTATAAGTGCCACTATCAAAGTATTTCATTAATTCATATCAGGGAGGTTAAGGGTTCCTGAAGAGCATGTAAACTGAATTTTGTATGGTGTGCTTAAGGTTAAGTTCAAGGGTGGACAATCATTCTTTAATAAACTCCAAATTGTACAAATTCATGCAAAATGTCCATATTGCAGAACAGTTTTTATGACATTGGGTCTTCAATTTGATTTCAGAAAAAAAGGTTTCTTTTATTTTTAAATTCTATTTGGGAGTCTGTGTCATAAATATAATATTAAGCACTAGTTTTACAAACAACTCATAAAATAACCATTATTGATGTAAAGATTTGTGTACTTGTATATTTATTTTTATTTATATGTTCAGAATTGACTAAAGACGTGCAGTGAAAAACTGGCGATGAAAAGGCATGGGAGCAGTTATTCCTGCAGCTGACATACATATGCATTTGTTAGAGTTTTCCTTTCAGACAGATAATTTATGAGAGGGGTATTTAAGGACATTACACAACATGATTTACAGTACTAAGATTTGTGGTCATCAATTTACTGGTATTTGCGCCATCGTTCATCGCCCAAAGTAAAAGTAAAAATAAAATGTACAACACAATGACCCTGTACACAAATCTTTCATTTTAAGATTTGAAATATATTAATATCACTGCAAGAAATATGTAAATACTCTAGGACTTATTATTAACCCTTCATCTCTTTATCCATACAAAACCAAGACATTTATTGTGACTTGATACAGTACCTGGTGTTAATCTTGTCATCTCCTCATGGCAGACGTACTCTGGGCTCTTCTGTGTGACCGTGAACCCATATAAATGGCTCCCCGTCTACACTGCCCCTGTAGTGGCTGCCTACAAAGGCAAACGCCGCTCGGAGGCTCCACCTCACATCTACTCCATTGCTGACAATGCCTACAATGACATGTTACGCAGTAAGTGTTAATAAAAGGATTGCTTGTATCTTCCCTGTTATTAATAATAAGTTAGAAAAAGGATCATTTCTATTTACAAACTTCAGCCAAGATTTTTTATATATTTTAAAAATTATTATTATTTTAAATATATTATTTTATTAAGTTAATGAGCTGAAAATAATGTGTTAATTGTTTTCCCACACAGATCGTGAGAATCAGTCCATGCTAATTACGTAAGTTTGAAAAATACCCATATACACATTCTGCATTGCTGCTGCGTTGAGACATTTTCAGAGTGGGGAAAAAAAAAATTCATAAGTTTTTGCAGTTGCGATATTGTATTTTCTTAAAAGAAGATTTTGTTGCTCTGTTTTTTTAAGCTGTGGTATTTTCCTTTTTTAATCTTGTTTTTCAAATGTCTCATCACTGAACCATTTCTTGATACTCCTAGCGGAGAATCTGGTGCTGGCAAAACAGTAAACACGAAACGTGTAATTCAGTATTTTGCCATAGTAGCGGCCCTGGGTGAGGCAGCGGCTAAAAAAGGAGTAAGACACAAAATGCTCTCTCGGTTTCTATCATATATCATCCCCCTTTTCTCGTTCAGTATGCTTTTTTACCTTTCATGCTGGCAAGTGTCATTTTAATTTTGAAGTCACTCCTTATCTAGATGTCCATCACATTTTACCGTGCTAGCTGTACTATGTATTATTGTATTACATGTAAGTGTTGTGGACATCTAGACTATGGTTTGACTGTCCCTTCCATTTGCATACTGTAGATTCTTGCAGTTTTCCCAAATGTTTTTCGTGGAGTTGACCTGACTCCATGTGTCTTTGATGGCTTAACCCCAGCACACCATCTCCTGCCTTTTTCTTTCTTGTTTTTGACATAAAAAAAAAAAAACTATTTTGTGATTAACATTTAAACATCCTTTTTCCTGTCTCCAGCAGGCCCGACCTCTTTCAATCTCCTTGATTTAATTGTTTCCTCCATTTTAAAATACTTTATTCATGGATTAATTTTTTTCTCTGATTATCATTGAGTGTGAAAGTTAAAAACTTTATTGTTTCTGATGTGAGCTAACAACATTTTACCACATATTTTAATTCTTATTGCATGTCGACTATGAATTTGCGTTTTCAGTTATATTAATCATTACATTTGATGATAAAAATTATTAATTTATATATAATATAAAAAAAAAAAACAACTTTAAAAAAATGCATCCTTTAAAGGGCACCTATGATGAAAATCATCCTTTTGAAGCTGTTTGGACAGCTGTGTGTAGGTGTAGTGTCTCCACAGTCATATTAGGGTGATATAAAGGCATAAGCTGTTTTTTTTTTAAATTCCTGATGTGAAAACGGGATCAAAACTCCTCCCACTTTGAGGCCAACCATAACGTGATGAAGGAGTGCGGTTTCCCCGCCCAACGGATTGATTGACACCCACGTATTAACATGCCTTTGTAGTAACGCGTATAATCATATCAACAAGACAGGACGTGCGCAAAGCAACCCGGATTAAAATATCTGTTCAGCTCACTGTGATCATTAATCATCATCAAATGTAATCAAGAAAAAGTTTTACAAGTTTAAAACATTTTTAAAAAGGCATGTTTGTAATGAATTACAACAACTTTACTGTATCACCACAGCCGCATGTTAGTAAAATTATAAAATAAGACACTACAATCCCTGTTTGTGGACCTTAAAACTTGTATCATGTCGCATTTGCATGCAAAAACGTGCATGCGAACTTAAACGTGACTCATTGTTGCAGAAAAGCTTGAATTAACTCCACAACAAATACATTAAATAATCAATGGGAAATTTCTTACTGTTGTATTTCTCACAAATGTTACATGACATTTGCTTCCTTCATGTCTGTCACTGTGCTGTTTATCTGACGCTGCCGAGGGGGAGATTGAGGCACACTCTGACAGGCACGTGAGAACGGTGGGGGGGAGAACTTAAAGTTAAAGGCACAGGCAACAAAAACAGCTATATAGTGTTCAGAGCAGAAAATTCCAATATTCTGAAAGGTATAATAAATAATCTGATGAGTGTTTTGAGCTGAAACTTTACAGACACATTATGGAGACACAAAAGACTTATCTTAAATCTTGAAAAAGGGATAAAATAGGTGCCCTTTAAAATGTTACATGCACTGGTTGCTAAAAAAATCAGGCTGTTAAATATAATGGAACATAATGACACTCTTAAGCTGAGAAACATGTACTCTAATAAGACAACAACAATGTTTTTATTGTTGTTGTTGTTGTTTTTTTGTTTTTGTTTTTTAAGGCCCCTGCTACTAAAACAGGGGTGAGTATATCTTCAAACATGAAGACATACTGAATAAATTGGATCAAGGTAAGCTAAACAGCAATTTGAAATGACTTTTCCCAGGGAACTTTAGAGGATCAGATCATTGAAGCTAATCCTGCAATGGAGGCTTTTGGAAATGCCAAGACACTGAGGAACGACAACTCATCCCGTTTTGTAAGTATTTGACACTATAAAAATCATCATTGTTTTTTAATCAATTTTTCTAACAGACTGTATACATACAGACTGATAATACTATTCTGTAAAATAAAAATATCTGCATATTGCTAGCAAGCATGGTTGTTTCAGTCATGATGTTCTAGTTTATGATTAATATGCAAATTAATCATCCTTCTTGCTTTGTATTTGCTTAAATCCCACTAGGGTAAGTTCATCAGGATCCATTTTGGACCAACAGGGAAACTGGCCTCTGCTGACATTGACATATGTAAGTGATATTTTAAAAAATGATGTGAAATAAACACTCCAAAAAGTAAAAAACTAATGAAAATGTAAAACAAAAATGACGACAGATCTTCTGGAAAAATCCAGAGTGATATTTCAGCAACCTGGAGAGCGAAGTTACCACATCTATTACCAGATCATGTCACAAAAGAAGCCTGAACTTCTTGGTATGATGAACACTGTAAATGTGTAACAACAAAATATTAGATTGACCTGTTATTGACCAAAAATCATTGACCTCATAATCCTGCTTTGTGCATTTCAGACATGCTACTGGTCTCTTCAAACCCATATGACTACCACTTTTGCTCCCAAGGAGTGACAACGGTGGAAAATATGGATGATGGACAGGAACTTATGGCTACTGATGTAAGCTGTAAATTCTTTTTATCTCATCGCCTACAAAGACCAACTGAAAAAAAAAACAGGCAGCAAAACCCTTCTCTTTCTTCTCCAGCATGCCATGGACATCCTGGGCTTCACTCCAGAAGAAAAGTACGGCTGCTATAAAATAGTAGGGGCCATCATGCACTTCGGGAACATGAAATTCAAACAAAAGCAGAGGGAGGAGCAGGCAGAGGCTGATGGCACTGAAAGTGAGTATAAACCTTGCATTTGACGTATTTCGATAGATGTTTTAAATATGGTCTAAAACGTATCTTTTCAGGTGCTGATAAGGCTTCCTACCTGATGGGCGTTAGCTCAGCAGACCTTATAAAAGGTCTTCTGCACCCTAGAGTGAAGGTGGGCAATGAGTATGTGGTTAAAGGACAGAATGTGGAACAGGTGAGAAGTGCTCCCCAAATCCTTCCTCTTTGAATATGTGTCTGTAGCTACAAAGTCAAACAGAGGGACTTGGGAGAATTCTGCTATGCCAATAATAATGCATGCTGAATCCACTGACATTTACTGTTGATCTGCTAAGGAATAAAGTAGCCTGAGAAATCAGCCTGGTATCCAGGCAACTGTTGCAATGCATGTGAGTGACAGCTGTGGTCTTCATGTGCTCCCCACACATTGTGTGGCTCCACCAGGTTAACTATGCTGTTGGAGCTCTGGCCAAAGCCACTTACGACCGCATGTTCAAGTGGTTGGTGGGGCGTATAAATAGGACGCTCTACACTGCTCTGCCACGCCAGTTCTTTATCGGAGTGCTGGACATCGCCGGCTTTGAGATCTTTGAGGTGAGTGACTCTCGAAATTCCACACCGCACTTATCTAGATTTCCGTCGGCATTCACACTTGTGCATCTGTCATGTGGATTCTCTCAACAGCTCAACAGCTTCGAGCAGCTCTGCATCAACTTCACCAATGAAAAACTGCAACAGTTTTTCAACCATCACATGTTCATCCTGGAACAAGAGGAGTACAAACGGGAAGGCATCGAGTGGACCTTTATTGACTTTGGGCTTGACCTCCAAGCCTGCATTGACCTTATTGAAAAGGTTAAAGACAAGATAAAGAACTCAACAAAAAAATTATAATAAAAAACAGGAAAAAAATCAGAGGAAAGTCCCAAATTGCAATCACACTTCTATTCTCTTGGTTAGCCCTTAGGAATTATGTCCATCCTTGAAGAGGAGTGCATGTTCCCTAAAGCTACCGACAACAGCTTCAAGGCTAAGCTGTTTGACAATCACCTTGGAAAGTCGGCCAACTTCCAAAAGCCAAGGCCTGACAAGAAGAGAAAGTATGAAGCTCATTTTGAGCTGGTGCACTATGCAGGAGTGGTGAGTTTGTAGCACTAAATAAGCTCTAACTAAAGCTAATTCTGGTGGTGTTGAAATTAGAAGTATGTATTATAAATTTAAGAACATTTTTGCCACCTAAAACAATCAGCTTCAAAAATGCCCTGTAAATACATTAGCAAGGTTAGTGATGTTAAAAAAATACCACTGAATACTACTGAAAATACTTTACTCGGATTTTCAGGTGCCATACAATATCATCGGTTGGCTAGACAAAAACAAAGACCCTCTGAACGAAACAGTGGTCATCTGTTTCCAGAAATCATCCAACAAGCTTCTTGCTAGTTTGTATGAGAAATACATCAGCTCTGACTCGGGTAAATAAACCACACAATCTGTTTAAAATACAACACAATTCTTTTTAAAAAGTCTTCTAAATACAATATTTTTCTCATAGCTTCTGACCCAAAAACAGGGGGCAAGGAAAAGAGAAAAAAGGCTGCCTCCTTCCAGACAGTGTCACAGCTGCACAAGGTGGGACTTTAACCAGACTTTACTACTGTTTTCAGTAGATTACTGATATAAAAAAAACAAAACTATTATCTGTGGTCGTTAAAAGAAAATGAAAACTGTCCAATGCTGAGAGGGAGGCAGTTAAGACTTGCAGTGATGTTTAGAGAAATGTCACATGAACATCACTTTAAGTCTGTGCTGGCTCCTGTTCTGAGTCCACAAAGTGCTTCAACAACTCAAGGTAGGTCTAGAAATAACTGACAAAGTTAAAAAGTTAGACATTTTCACATGTTATGATCAATACCATTTGGTTTTTTCAGTTTTAAAAGATAAGAACTGATCTACAACAGTAATAGTTTTTGGTCTTGATTGTGTGCTTGATTGCTTCTCCTCCAACTATAGGAAAATCTCAACAAGCTGATGACAAATTTACGAAGCACTCAGCCACATTTTGTCCGCTGCATCATTCCCAATGAAACCAAAACACCAGGTAATGAAAGCCCAGAGCATGTCAAAACCTTTAAACCAGTGTTTCTCAACCACGTTCAACCACCAACACAGCATGTTTTGGATGTCTCCTCTGTCTGTCACACCCGTTAAAGGTCTTTCAGTCTCTACTAATGAGCTGATGATCTGAATCAGGTGTGCTTGCTTAAGGAGACATGGAAAAAGTGCAGAGCTGGTGGTTCTCCAGGAACATGGTTGAGAAACACTGCTTTAAACCAACTGTATTGTAATAACATCCTCTGTGTTTTCAGATTTATTTTACATAATTGCAGTGATCTAAAATGGCACCCAAGCTCAGTTCAAACATCTATATTTTTCCTCAAACATTTTCCTCTTATTTGCAGGGATCATGGATGCTTTCATGGTTCTGCATCAATTGCGCTGTAATGGAGTCCTGGAAGGCATACGCATTTGCAGGAAGGGATTTCCAAACAGAATGCTTTATGCTGAATTCAAACAACGGTGAGAAGAGCTATTCTTAAACAGCTTGGGATGCTAAGTAGCACTATAAAGGAAGAACATTGGTTTCCTCATATGCGCTTACCATCCTATCATGGAATTTGGATACTATCATTATTTAAAGGAATAGCTCACCCCAAAATAAAAAAGTCCTCAATATTTACTCACTTTCAAGTGATTATAAACCTTTAGGAGTTTCTTTCACCTACCTATGAACATAATTTGCAGAATGCTGGAAACATGAAATCATACATCCATAGTAGAAAAAAAACAAATGCCTCAGAAGTCAATGGTTACAGGTTTCCAGGATTCTTCAATATACCTTCTTCAATGTTCAACAGAAGAAAGAAACTCAAACAGGCTTGAAACAAGGGAGAGTAAAGGAACACAAAATGTTCATTTAAAGGTGTACTATTCCTTTAAGTTTATTTCAAGAAATTATTTCTAAAACGGCGACACAGTGGCTCAGTGGTTAGCACTGTTGCCTCACAGCAAGAAGGTTGCTGGTTCGAGTCCCAAATGGTTCAGTTGGCATTTCTGTTTGGAGTTTGCATGTTCTCCCTGTGTTTGCGTGGGTTTCCTCCAGGTGCTCCGGCATCCCCAACAGTCCAAAGACATGTGCTAAAGGTGAATTTAATAAACTAAACTGGCCATAGTGCATGAGTGTGAATGTAAGAGTGTAAGGGTGTTTCCTAGTACTGGGTTGTAGCTGGAGGGGCATCCGCTGTGTAAAACACATGCTGACTAATAATAATAATTATAATTCCTTACATTTATATACTGCTTTCTGGTCATTAGATCTCCTTATCCATCACACCAGTGTGTAGCATCCACCTAGATGACGCGACGGCAGCCATATTGCGCCAGACCGCACACCACACACCAGCTGATAGGTGGAAATGACAGAGTGATGGTACCAATTATCATGTAGGAATAGTCAGGAGGTCATGATGGACAGAGGCCAGTGGGCAGATTTGGCCAGGATGCCGGGGGTTAAACCCGTACTCTTTTTCGAAGGACATCCTGGGATTACTAATGACCACAGAGAGTCAGGACCTCGGTTTAACGTCTTATCCAAAAGACGTCACTCATTGAGCAGTACAGAGTCCCCATCACTATACTGGGGCATTAGGACTCACACAGATCAAAGGTTGAGCACCCCCTGCTGGCCTCACTAACACCACTTCCAGCAGCAACCTAGCTTTACCATGTGGTCTCCTACCCAGGTACTCACAAGCGCAGCCCAGCTTACTTTCAGTGGACGACCATGTGAGAGTTGCAGAGAACTAGCTGCCGGCTGCGTCGGTGGTTCATTCTGCTGTGGTGACCCCTTATGAATAACGGGGACTAAGCTGACAGAAAATTAATGAATAAATGAATATTTCTAAAATATTTGTCAAACATAGAGATTTATATGAAAGTTTTTTCATTTAAGCCATGGCTTTGACAATATTTTAACATTATAACCCTTTACCCTTCTGTAACTTGTTAGGAGTATGATGAAAACCCTGTCTAAACATACAGTATGTATCGATAAAATCAATAAACAATATAACAATATGTTTACCGTGAGATTTAGCTGCTATATGACGAACAGCACAATGAATAAACATTAACCGTGTGTTTATTTCTACAGGTATCGCATTCTGAATCCTCACGCTATTCCCGATGACAAGTTTGTGGATAGCAGGAAGGCTGCGGAGAAACTTCTGGCTTCACTGGATATTGACCACAATCAATATAGATTTGGACATACTAAGGCAAGTCAGACTTTTGCTAGAAAACGTTTGTTGCTTTGAGGCTCAAGCAGTGGGACATCATTCAGAGGTGTGACTCTGAACACAAGACAAGATAGGCTAAATCAAGCCAAATCAAAGTGTTTCTGCAATACAGGTGTTCTTTAAGGCTGGTCTGCTGGGACAGCTGGAGGAGATGAGAGACGAGCGTCTGGCTAAAATTCTCACTCTGCTGCAGGCCGCCAGCCGCGGCAAGATCATGAGGATGGAGCTGAACAAGATGACGCAGAGGAAGTATGAGCTAAAGATGTTTTTAAGATTAAATCACAGCAGCCCCCATATATTTAGACATTCACTGCACACTTGAAAAGATTGAAAGTCATTGCATAAGATTGCATTTCAAACTAGCCTCCGTTCATTTTACAGAAAGCTATATTTTAAGTACGCATGAAAACGAAACTAATCTATAGATTTTTTTTGCTCACATTGCTAGTTTTGTGGTGAACAACTCATCTGTGTGAATAGTTTCCTCTTGTAATCTTTAATTAGAATCTGAAATCTTTAATTGAAACACTTCCTGTTTGTTTAAATTCTATCCATTTGAGGTATTGTCAACTGTCAGTTTTGACAGTGGTACGACAATAAACAAAAATGGCGAGTAGGTGTCTGTTAGGTAGTAATGATTCTCTTAAAACATTTTCTCTATTTTTCTGAATGAACTGCCTGCTTTACAACATCCAGTCAGCTTGCAGTAGAAAAAACAAGCCACTCCACAGATTTCTCATTTAATATTCCATTTCCTTAACTGCGTCACAATACAAAAAAAAAAAAAGATTGCAACTTCTGGTTCATGGAGATTTTAACATTAAAATGTCTTTTTAGGTTTTCCAATAGTATGTTAAAAATAAATACGGATTACAAAAGACAAAAACAAAAACACAGCAAAAAGATTTTAAGATTTTTTTGGAATATAGAATATGAAGATTACATATTCGGCTTTAGGTTGCAGCCGCAAGCTAAATTTCACAGGCTAACATGATCATTTTTGAATAGCACTGCTCACACAGAAGTCTGTTTCACACTGGGCAATTTCTGTTCCCATCGCTGTCAATTTTCGTGACTGACCTAAACCCAATGGTAAACCCACAGGTAAAATATTTCATCCGGTGTGGGTTCCTTCAGAAATGGCTTAATTTTGCTCACAAAAATGTGGCACTTTATCCTACTAACACCTTGTGTCCAATCCTTTTATTCTGAGAACGCGCTTCCAAAACTCTTTGATTTTCCATATTAGCCTGAAATAATGCAGTCCCACACAAATATTCACAAACTACATTGATATCCAACAGGTTTGCTCCTAATAAAGTTAGCAACAATCTGTTGTCACATGATAGCTCTCAATCCTCAACATGAGAAGTATTTTGGAGTCATGTGGATGGAGTGTGTGAGGTGTGTGTCTTCAGACATGCATTTGTCCATGTGTACGTGTGGCCGAGACCCTTCATGCGCTCCGACACTTTCTTTCAAACACTCCATGTCTATATCTACGATCTCCACCCTTTCCTTTTATTAGACAATGCAGGCGGTGTCCTTAAAGCCCAGGGACCCTGTGGGTCACAAGGCAGCTGCTCACTCCACTCCTCACTAAAAATACAGGCCAGCACCCTTCTCAAAGGACAGTTTTGCCAAGGCGCCTGAGCCTCTAAAGGACCCCATTGAAAGCATATCTGCAGACTGGCAAAGGATTAAAGCCTTTGGTCCAACAGAAGGCCTCGGTTTCTAAAATAAATATTAGGCACTTCACCTTTTGGGTGGCCTGGGGCACAGATGCATGGCAGCTATTTGATCAGACCGAATTCTCTGCGTCATCTGCTAACATGTAACCGCAGTACTGTGACAGCAAGTGCATGACATCTGAAAGTCACCCCAGTAATAGACTAACTAAAATGAACCTCGTTTCAAGCATTCATGGACATAAGCCAGTGGGTCTTATGTGGGTGATAGTTTTCCCATGGTCCGTGTTATTATTGATAATCAAAGCTATTCAATTACAAATTCACAAACCAAAGTGATGCTAAAATAAAACAAAAATAAGTTTAGGTTGAAGTACAAAACCTGAAAAACATTTCTAATTAATAGAATAATATTATTATTAAAAAATCCATTAATTTACAGTTCATGTAATCTGTGATGCATGAGTTTTACATTTATGTATGCTTTCAAATCGCATTATATGACCTTCATCTCTGCTCTGATAACTTTCTATAACTTCCTATAATGTAATTAGGCTTAACCTTTGTTTTAATTAGATATTTTGAGTATTTTAAGTTTAAATTGTAAATTAAGACACAAAAACCAGATAATGCCAGTATGTTTCAGTCATTTTAAAGATTTTTTTTCCTTCATATATAATTGTTTATACAATATGTTGTTTCAGACTACTAAAACTGTCACTGAAAGTTGTTTTGTCAAGCTGTAGTGTTTTCAACACTAGAATGTTAAAGTCTAATGTAATGCTAAAATATTATTGTCAGTGGTTCACATTATTTTTATAGTTTAAATATGAATGAATGATTCTAAAGATGTCACTGGCCACTTTATTAGTTACACCTGTCCAACTGTTTGTTAGCGCAAATTTCTAATCAGCCAATCACATGGCAGCAACTCAATGCATTTAGGCATGAAGATATGGTCAAGACAATCAAAAAGCATTTCAAACTGAGCATCAGAATGAGAAAGAAAGTCTGAGCTTTTCAGAAACTGCTGATCTACTGGGATTTTCACACACAAACATCTCTGAGTTCACTGTACTCAAATGGCCTCCACAGTCACCAGATCTCACCACATTACCTTTGGGATGTGGTGGAATCGAAGATTCGCATCATGGATGAGCAGTCAACAAACCTGCAGCTGTGTGATGCTATCATGCTAATATGGACCAAAATCTCTGAGGAATATTTCCAGTACCTTTTTGAATCTATGCCACTAAGGATTAAGGCAGTTCTGAAGGCAAATAGGTCTCCAACCCTGTACTAGTAAGGTGTACCTAATAAAGTGGCCAGTGAGTATATGTCACTGTAACAATGAATGAAACGATAACTTCAGTGTTAAAAAAACAACTATAACTGATTTTCTAAAAAAAATCAAATAAAAAAAGAGGACTGGACTAGAGTCCAACCATCAAACCATCCATCGAAAAATATCTGGTTAAAGAAAAGTCACATTACGTTTTATAATAGAAGCCCAAACTATTCATTTTTAAGCATGTTTAAGTATAAGTTGAGTTAAAAAAAAAAAAAGGTAAAACTTACTAATCTTGCCATTACAGTAGAAGAGCTACGTGTACAACCAAGATAATTATGAGACTTAATAAGACTAATTATACCTGTCTTTGTCATTAGGGAGGCTCTGATGATCATTCAGTGGAATATTCGGGCCTTCAACATTGTGAAGAACTGGCCATGGATGAAACTGTTCTTCAAAATCAAACCCCTGCTGAGGAGCGCAGCCACAGAAAAAGAGCTGGCTGCTCTGAAAGAGGAGTTCCTGAAGCTAAAGGAGGCACTAGAGAAATCTGAGGCCAAACGTAAGGAACTGGAGGAGAAACAGGTCAGCCTGATCCAAGAGAAGAATGACCTTTCTCTGCAGCTTCAGGCAGTAAGTATCATGCAATATCACTTCATCTGGTAAATATAACACAGGCTCATTGGAAATACATGCTTCAGACTACATTTTTGTGAACTGCAAAAAATTCACTTCATCATATGTTTGACTGCAGTTTCTAGGTTAAATGAATGCATTTTTCCTTTTCAATCAAATAATATTTACAGGGACATATTATCAACAAATAAAGGATTGTTTTCTTGCAGTTATTTGCACAACACCAAAACAATTATACAAAACAAATGACTGGCATCTGTGGTTTGTGAAAGAATATGTTTGCCTCTCTGATCTATCTCCTTTTGGACAACTTTTCCAGTGTGGTCAGTTTGTTTGCAAACTCACTTTGTACATTGTTTTACTTGTGATGCAGAGAGCTCAGCTTGAAGTACAGTTCCACTAAAGAGATAAAAGCAATGTAAAATCAAGGTAAAACTTTTCTCAATAGTTTTTAAAAACACTATTGCTTGGGTTGAGGAAAGGGTTTCAGATCAGTGGTTCGCATATAACAAAACATACCCTAATTAATGTGTTTCAGATTTAACAACTTTTAGCCAGCATCTTCTAGTGGATTTGTCATCTGAAACAGCAACATAGCATACTCAGAGCAATGTATTTTAGGGTTTGAAAAAGGCAAGTATTTCCAATGAGCCTATTTGGGTACATGTATGGTTTACTCATATCAAAAAAGCTACAGTGGTCACAAAACTATTTGTTCTTCTTCAAAATGAAAGTACATCAAATGATTTGCAGTGTCATTGCACATAGACACACTAAATTGTTAATTATTCAAAAAGTGTATTAAAAGTATTGCTGCACAATATATAGTTTCAGCATCGATATTGCAATTTGCCCATCCGCAATAATCACGTCATAATTAAAGTTTACCAGAAACCACAGTTCAGAACACAGAAGATTTTTGGAGTCACTGAAGAGTTTAACCATAATCGAGTTCATCACGTTTATCATTTGCATGTTTTAAGGCCTTTGAGTACTGAAGTATATGAAATTGTAATGATTGTAACAGTAATAAAGATGGAGTTATTGAATTATTTATACCATAAAGACTATACAGTGTTATTTTTACATTTGTTTATTCAATTTCTGTACCAATAATAACACAGAATAATCCCCATAATCTTCCAGAATGATCCCAATCAGTCTAGATTAATCAATTATTTCCAAATAGAACCATTCAAGCTATCTAGTGAAATAGTATTCACATCACAATTTATATATAATCACAGCAAAACAAAATATTGCAATGTCAATATTTTCCAATACCAAGCAGCCCTAATAATAATAATAATTACATGCATAAAAATAAATAAATTAATAAAAACATTTATATAGCATTTTTCTGGACACTTAAAGCACTTTACACATTGGGGGGAATCTCATCATCCACCACCAATGTGCAGCATCCACCTGCATGGCATGACAGCAGCCATATTGGGATGCCGGGGATAAACCCCTCTTTTTCGAAAGACATCCTGGGATTTGTAACGACCACAGAGAAACAGAACCTTGGGTTAATGTCTCATCTAAAAAGATGGCACTCACTGAGCAGTAAAGAGTCTCCTCCACTATACCGGGGCATTAAAACCCACATAGATCGCAGGTTGTGAGCCCCCTGCTGGCCTCACTAACACCCGTTCCGGCAGCAACCAAGCTTTCCCATGTGGTCTCCTATCCAGGTACTGACCGGGTGCAGCACTGCTTAGCTTCATTGTGTGACCTTGTGAGAATTGCAGAGAGCTAGTTGCCGACAAATGAAAAGGCTGAATTCATAAGTATGGAATTACTATACTTCGTTTCTCTCTATATATCTTCAATTATGAGTTGTTCACAGAGCCTAATTTCAAAATTATCAATGATCTATTGCAGCTTCAGGCAAGAATGATGGTGGAAAGCATATGGTTTTAATACTGCTACTCTGTAAACTATGAAATTGTCTTTGAAGGATTGAATAACTGTGCATATTCACGCTACAGGAACAAGATAACCTTGCAGATGCAGAGGACCGCTGTGATCTGCTCATTAAGACCAAGATCCAACTTGAAGCCAAAGTAAAGGAGATGACCGAACGCCTGGAAGACGAAGAGGAGATGAATGCTACAGTTCTGGCAAAGAAGCGTAAACTGGAAGATGAGTGCGCCGAGCTGAAAAAAGACATCGATGATCTGGAGATAACCTTGGCCAAGGTGGAGAAGGAGAAGCATGCCACTGAAAACAAGGTGAGGCCATTCTGTTGTTCTGAAGACAAATGAAGCTCTTGAAGTCAAATAATCAAAGTTTCTTTTTTATAGGTGAAGAATCTGATAGAAGAGATGGCAGCTTTGGATGAAACTATACTGAAGCTCACCAAAGAGAAAAAAGCCTTACAGGAGAGTCACCAGCAGACCTTGGACGACTTGCAGACAGAGGAAGACAAAGTCAATACTCTGACTAAGGCCAAAGCCAAGTTGGAGCAGCAAGTTGATGATGTATGTTCATTTGCTGGATAAATAGTAACAGGACTGTTAATGGATCTAGAATGAGTCAGGAATCAGTAATCCACCATAATGCCTTTGTTTTAGTTGGAGGGCTCCTTAGAACAGGAAAAGAAATTGCGAATGGATCTGGAACGTTCAAAACGCAAGCTGGAGGGCGATCTGAAGCTGTCAATGGAGTCTGTCATGGACCTCGAAAATGACAAGCAGCAATTAGAGGAAAAGCTAAAGAAGTAAGATTTATTATGTGACAGGACGCTGTAAAAATATGACACCATTTTCATTCGGAAACAAGAAACGTTGTTGTGATTTTTGGCCATTTATTTACATGACAGCAACAATTCCATTACACTTCAACTTGAGAAAAATGAAATAAGGAATTAAAAATACACCTATTATAAAGATTGCTATCTATTTATAAAGATTTTCATACTTTATATAGACCTTTTTATTCGTTGCTGCATGGAGGGCGCAATAGTGGCCAGTGTCTTCCAATAGGACGCTTAGAAATTCCATTTACAGTGTTTCTCAACTGGAATTATTGATCCCAAAGTAACATTTTGAGTGGCTTACTGATTGTTTTTGTGATGCACAACTTAATTTTGAAAGATGTATGTTAAAGCGATTATACTTCTGTCAGATGTGGTTCAAGTGCGAGAGAAAGGCGTTCTCGTAATTCAGTGTCTGCCGTCAGATAAGATGTTGAAATGCAGCATAAGTTTTCCCGACCAGTCAGCTGTTATACTGTACTCCGCAGCTCTTCAATGCTCACAAACATCACACACATTACTTCACTGCATTATAGAGCAAACCATATTACTGGCATGTACATTACTGGACACTATGCTGGCTGATTTGAATGTGTATTGTAACTGGGAGCAGTTTATGTTTTGTTAGTTTGTATTGTGTAGTATTTACCATCTGTTTTTCTGTCATTTCAAAAGGCCACTTTATTTTCAATTTGTTAATCATTAAATCATTGTTAGTGGTACAGTACCAGTGTGTGTGTCAAACATTTTGTTGAATTATATTTGTTTGGGTTGGTTATATATTTGTAAAAAGAAAAAGAGTAAGTGTTTACTTTAGTAATGATAATGCTCCTTTTTAATGGCAGAAGATGCCATGTGACAGTAAGAATAAATGCCTCGCAGCAGTTGTTTTCATTCCTATTAGAAGGAATTTTTTTAAATGATCAGTCCAGGAGGTGGCGCTAATTGACAGCAATATTAGTTCGAAGACGTTAAAAGCAAGTAAAATAGATTAAAATGATCATTTCAAAGCTGCTTAAATGTTACTGTTTTTACACATCAAGCTGCCAACCGGAAATTTGTAGCATCCTGCTTACACATACATGCAAAGATAACTTTGCTTTCTATGAAAAAAGTTTATAGTGCCTTACAAACAAATGATATGTGTTTTGTTTTTGAGGCACTTAATAAAGGATTTTTTGCTTGTGTTTAGGTAAGCTAGATACTTTATGAAAACAGATGTTTTGTGAAAAACTTTTCTTTTTGTAGACTGTTACAGTATATTGTTAACATACCAATGAATTGTTGATCTTTTATAGGAAAGATTTTGAAATGAACCAGATCAGTTCAAAAATCGAAGATGACCAAGTGCTAATCATCCAGCTTCAAAAGAAGATCAAGGAACTGCAAGTACGTCCAACTAGACCAAATATATATATATATATATATATATATATATATATATATATATATATATATATATATATATATATATATATATATATATATATATATATATGTATGTATATGTATGTATGTGTCTCTTCATCAGAACATATTATTGTTTAATCTTCCACTGTGTTTTAAGGCTCGTATTGAGGAGCTTGAAGAGGAAATGGAAGCAGAGCGCTCCACCCGAGCCAAAATGGAGAAACATCGAAGCGATTCGTCCAAAGAGCTTGAAGAGCTCAGTGAGCGTCTCGAAGAAGCCGGAGGAGCCACATCGGCCCAAATTGAGATGAATAAGAAACGAGAGGCCGACTTTTTAAAACTACGCCGTGACCTTGAGGAGGCCATACTGCACCATGAGGCCATGACTGCCGCATTGCGCAAAAAACATGCAGACAGCGTGGTTGAACTGAGTGAGCAGATTGACAGCCTTCAGCGAGTCAAACAGAAGCTGGAGAAGGAGAGAAGTGAGGCCAAGATGGAGGCCGATGACCTCACCTCCAATTTAGAGCAGCTGGCAAAGGGCAAGGTGGAAAATATGAGCTGTTGCATCACATGCTGATCTAATTTAACTAGCATTAACTTAGCGTAGACTTTAACACTAAAAAAAACAAGGGCAGATTTCACTTCTCAGGGTTAAATTAGCTTTGCCTGATCAGCTTTGTATATATTATTCTTATTTTTATTTAGTTTAAATTGCATTTATTTGAAAATATTTTTTGTTTATTTTAAATATAAATTAGATGTCATAAATATGTAACAAACACATTTTACAGAATTTATTAATGAAGATTAATGCTAAATTAACTATACTCAAAGTTTTTAAATTTTATGTTCAATTAACATCAATGTATCTGTTGTGATGAAGTATAAAATAAAAAAATAAATAAATTATGAATTAACATAATAAATAAATGCTGCAAAAATACTTCTTCATTGGTAGTTGATTAAGAAGAGTTAAGACATTAATTTGTTAAATATGAACCTATGTATAATAAATAAATATGTAGTAGAAAATCTATTTATCTAGAAAAAAAACTAGTATATGTATACACTTATGCATATATTTCATAATACAAAATACAGTTGGCTGAAAACAATCTGTAATTTAATTAATTATATAAATATAAAAACATTACAGGCTACTGCTGAGAAAACCTGTCGCCTTTATGAAGACCAGATGAACGAGTCCAAAGCCAAAGTGGAGGAGCTCCAGAGGCAGCTCAGTGACACCAACACGCAGCGAGCCCGTGCTCAGGCTGAAAGCGGTACACCAGCAAATCAAACCAATGCAATATTAAAGAGACAGTTAATGGATAAAAATTCTACCATCATTTACTTACCCATGACCTTTCACCATTGACATCCATAGTAAGTAAAACAAATAGTATAATAACCTGTAATGTAAGTTACAGGTTTCCAACATTCTTCAAAAAACTCAAACTGGTTTAAAACAAGTAGAGGCTGAGTAAATGATGACAGAATTTTCATTTTGGGGCGAACTACACCTCTAAGAGACAACTAACCACAGACTAACTTTGAGCATTTTTAAAAAATATATAATTTATACTTTATACAGCTGAGCTTGGCAGAAAGCTGGAGGAGCGTGAAGCTCTGGTGTCTCAACTGCAGCGCAGCAAAAACACCTTTAGCCAAAACATTGAGGAGCTGAAGAAACAGCTAGAAGAAGAGAGCAAAGTAACAGAAATTACATTCCTCACTTCGTTTGGCTTTTATGTGGAACAAATAAATACTCTGATTTGTCTTTTGCATCTGCTTCTTTCAGTCAAAGAATGCTTTGGCTCATGCCCTACAATCATCCAGACATGACTGTGATCTGCTGAGAGAGCAATATGACGAAGAACAAGAGGGTAAATCTGAGCTTCAGCGCGCACTGTCCAAAGCTAATGCTGAGGTTGCCCAGTGGAGGACCAAATATGAGACAGACGCCATTCAGAAGACAGAGGAACTCGAGGAAGCAAAGTGAGTGCCGGATTAAACAGTAGGTATCAGATTTTCATGTCGCAATAATTTGCTGAAGCTTTTATCATGGTTTATGGTATTATCACAATACAATATTGATTTAAGCTGCAAAATGTTACATTAACAAGAATTATAACAAAAACAAAATTGCCGTATTGCTTTGTTGTTTACATTTTCAGAGTAAGCAACTGTTATAAGCAAATTAAAGTAAAGAAGGATTATAAAGTACAATAGGCAGGGTTTCTGTAGGTTTCAGCAAGTTTAAGACTTTTAAAGACATTTTAGGATCTTGAAAATGAAATTTTAGACTCATACAGTGCTAAACACCAAGGAGTTTTTTGAATGGCTCAGTTGGAAATGTTTTTTTTTTTTTTGCCGTATAAACTTTTTAAAATAATTTAATAATACAATAATAATAATAATAATAATAATAATAATAATAATAATATTTTATTTTATTCTGAGCAAAATATTTTAAATATTGTCTCAAAACAAGCAAGCTCTAGTTCTATATATACATTTTTTTCAAAATAAACTTTCGTAAAATAAGCAGTAAATACATGTAGAACTTTTAAACATATGTTATTGTAAAGAAAATAATGAAACCACTATAGTAAATGGAGTTAAAAATTACATTAAATATAAAGTTTAAAGTTTTATTGAGATGGATTGTTGGTAATTGTATGGATGTTAATGGCCAGATTGTGTTGCTATACATGAACAAAGGAATATCAAGACCTGTTAAAAAAAGACCTACAACACAATAGTTCAGTAAATGTAAGACTTTTTAATGCCTAAAGTTTTGTTTTTGAGATTTAAGACATTTTAAGACTTTTTAAGACCCCGCAGATACCCTGAACAGGTAACAATTTGTCATGTAGTCATGATTATGAACTTGTAATTAGATAAACCATGACTTAAACCAGGGGTCACCAATCTTGGTCCTGGAGGGCCGGTGTCCCTGCAGGATTTAGCTTCAACTTGCTTCAACACACCTGTCTGGGTGTTTCAAGTATACCTAGTAAGACCTTGATTAGCTTGTTCAGGTGTGTTTAATTAAGGTTGGGGCTAAAAACTGCAGGATACCGGCCCTCCACGAAAAAGTTTGGTGACCACTGACTTTAACACATTGACTAAGAAATTAACATCACATAAGATTAATAAATGGTTTGTAATATTTTTGTGAGTTTGGTTAAATTAACTTCTTTTAACTATTGGAGCCTTTTTTCACATTGTTCACATTCAATTAGGTATGGCACGACAACTGGTTTTAAGGTTTACCATGATAAGGAAAAGTCAAGGTTTTAAAACCGCTAAAAGTGTCTTCCCTCATATGTGAGTTTTTTTTTTTTGTTACAGGTTTTATTATGACCATCTCATTTAGTTTTTTAGGGCAACAGTATATCTCCAGCAGAAAAGGACCATATCAAAAGCTACTGGCCAAAGAAATGTGTTTTTGAATATAACAAAGACAGCAGAAGACAATTATTTATTTTAGTTATTTAGCCTAACATGTTTATTGCTTTAAAATACTATAAATGTTTCCGAAAAAAAAAATATTTATTGGTTTTTTTTACACACCCTCTTATTTTTGAGCAGTAATTACAACATCATAATATCGTGACATTTTTATCCAAGGTTATCATACCGTCAGAATCTTATACTGGTCCATGCCTACATTTAATATCTATATAAATTATTACAGAACTTTTAACCAATATTTCAGCATGTAGTAGGCCAGATTAACATAGGGAAATCTTCATGATTTGAACTTTTAAGCTAATTAACCAATTAAGTCTTTAAGCATCTGGCTCTGAAACTCACTGCAATCTGAATATTATTAAGAGGCATACCAAAAGATTAAATGGTAAATTATTATTCACAGTATCTTGAAGTGCCCACAATATCAATATAACCCATGTTTATTATCACAATATATTGAATCATTGAATTGCAGCTTATAAATGAATTGCGTTGTGGTTCAAACTACAAATCATTAAATTGTTTAACTCATCAGGAAGAAGTTGGCCACACGCCTCCAAGAGTCTGAGGAACAAGTTGAAGCCTCAAACGCCAAGTGTTCCTCATTAGAAAAGACCAAACATCGGCTGCAATCTGAGATTGAGGATCTGGTATTAGATCTGGAGCGCTCGAACGCTGCCGCCACTGCACTGGACAAGAAGCAGAGGCAATTTGACAAGATTCTGGCTGAATGGAGGCAGAAGTACGAGGAGTGCCAGTCTGAGCTGGAATCATCTCAGAAAGAGTCTCGTAATCTGAGCACGGAGCTGTTCAAACTCAAGAACTCATACGAGGAGGCTCTCGACCATCTGGAAAGCATCAAACGGGAGAATAAAAATCTACAGGGTATGTCGTTTAATGGATTATGAATAGAGGAAAAAAATCACTATCATCTAACATTCCTGAAGGACCACCAGCTCAGCACATATTCCATGTCTCTCTAACCAAACACACCTGCTTCAGATCATCAGCTCATTAGCAGAGACTGAAAGACCTGTAATGGGTGTAGCAAACAAAGGGGTCATCCAAAACATGCAATGATGGTGGTCCTCCAGGAACGTGGTTGAGAAACACTGATCTAACATATATTGTCAGTAACAAAATGTGATTTATGAATACTTTTTTTCGGTTCTAACAGAGGAGATTTCCGACCTCAATGACCAGATTAGCCAGGGCGGCAAGACAATTCATGAGCTGGAGAAGATCAAGAAGGGCTTGGACTTGGAGAAGACGGAAATTCAAGCAGCTCTTGAGGAAGCTGAAGTATGGAGTTTCTTTGTTTCTAAAAATTTTTGAAGGTGAAAACTTGCCTTACATTTACATTATGTTAAATTACATACCAAAGCAAAATGAAGCTGTTCATGTCAAAATGTCAAGCTGTTCATGTCAAAAGTTGTTAATATGTACATATGTTTATTATTACAGTGATTTTTACTTAATGGGACATTTCCAACTATTGAATTGTAAAAAAAAACATAAATTTGTTTTACATAACTGATGTAAAACACACAAAAAATACTTGAGGTGTTAACGATAAAGTAGATAAGTAATAAACCTAATAGAGTTAGAGATAACAGAAATCCATGGAAATTAAACTCATGTATTGAAAATGGCTTAAATATCTGATTTTAGTTTTTTTATGCTGTGCGTTAGAATTTCCAGAGATTTTTGTCATCCCTAACACATTGAGGTTTATTTCTTATTCTTATATTCTTCATCTTTAATACCTCAAGTATTTCAGTGTTTTACTTAGAATTAAGCCATTTGTATTTAGCATTACTGCATTTTTATATATTTATTTGATCTATTATAAAAAATAATATAATATAATATAATATAATATAATATAATATAATATAATATAATATAATAATTATATATAATATATAATTATGTGTAATTTAAGATACTCTCATTATTAAATTGTCTTACCATTTTGTGTCAGGGCACTCTGGAGCATGAAGAGAGCAAGACTCTACGTATACAGCTGGAGCTCAACCAGATCAAAGCAGACACTGACCGGAAGCTGGCAGAGAAAGATGAGGAAATTGACAATCTCCGGTGAGTTTAGTTTAATGAGACAAGTCTGAGAACTGATGAAGATCATCAGCGAATCTGCTATACAAACAAAAAGGCTCCCTAATAAATTTAACCTTTATTAACTTCTCTAGCCGTAACCATCAGCGTGCCCTAGAGTCCATGCAAGCCACGCTGGATGCAGAAGCAAAATCTCGTAGTGAAGCCATTAGGGTGAAAAAGAAGATGGAGAATGACCTGAATGAAATGGAGGTTCAGTTGAATCATGCAAATCGGTTGGCCACTGAGTCCCAGAAAATGGTCCGAAACCTACAGACACAGATTAAGGTAAATGTTAATCATATTAATTAATTCATCGTTAATGTCGGGAATAAAAACGAGGCCTGGGCACTGATGATGCGATGACTCTAAAATTGCCTAGTTCATTTATATTATTCCAGTAGCCGCTTCTTCTGCTTCTCCAAGGTAAATCGCATTTTTGTGGGTCTAAACATGCTTGAAAACTCACAAAACTTTGCACACACACCTGAATCTGATACAGGTTTCAGAACTTTGTGTGGCAAAATGGCTCATCAGCGCTAGCTATACATTTTCAACGAAGTGCTCACTGAGCTACCTTTCATGTACATCACCAAAAATTTACAGACCATTGGAACGTCCCAATATATACAAAAGAGCGAAATCTGAAATCAGTTAATGACTTTGACATATTCCTTTTTTATATATTTACATATATTTACAGACTGAATGCTTATTGATCTCTGTTCTCTGTTATTCTAAAGCTCCATTCACACTACAAGTGACAAACAGCTACAAATCGACCATTCAATTTAATGGAGATTTAAAGCAATTTCCAGCGACCTCTGGTACGCGAGAGACAACAACTGTTGGTGACAGATGTGGGCGTGTTGAGCGATATGACAAGGTTGAGAATAATTCAACTTTATGCAAATAAAAAGAAACTTTTACGAGTGACCACCAATACGAGCATCAGTAGAGCTCACGTGATCCACTCTCAGCTCCTGCTGCAGCCGGTTGGATCTCCATGCTGTAGATCCACACAGACTCGAGTTTGCAGGAAATAAAAAGCCGCAATGATGGATAACACATTTTTTCTTGTTCATCTTTGTAATTAAACATTTTGTGCACTGATTCCATTTATATTTACTGTTTTCCATGAACAAAGTTAATATTCAGCAGGTCATAAACTCATTTGCTCTCAGTGAATATCTAACTAGAGTCTTCAATTGCCACCCTGAGTAACAAGCAGCTACAAAGTCACAGCTAGTGTGAATGCAGCATAAGCTTACTAGTTAGCAGTGACCATTTCAAGCTGCTTGCAGCTTTAATTCTATGTTATTATATTTTTAGAAATATTATATTTTCATTCAAACATTGCATTTATTTTAGTGGTCTCTATACCACACTACTAGAACCAAGTAAACAAAAACGTTTGGCTTTCACTTGGACAAAATATTGTTGGAGGTTTTCACTCACATTAAAGAAGCTAGGTCAGTAAAAACTGGTAAGTACTACAGCCAGTTAAATAATATTTGTTAAATTAAAGAAATTACCTAAAGGTAAGCAATAACTGAGAAAAATCTGAAAATGGGTTCCTTTTCAAAATATCAGATTTTAGTTTTTATGCTGTGCACGAATAGGAAAGACCCTGTTTAGTAAATAAAAGGAAATACAGACCCTAATAATAAATTGTAAAGGCTCAGCAGGAACACGTCATAAGACATTAATATTAGGTTAGATTTAGGTTGTGACTTAAGGTGACCAAAATTCAATGTCTAGCCAGCATCTAAGGACAATGTTATTTTGATGTCCAATAAATACATCAAATGACGTTGATATTTGGTTAATTTTAAGTTGTGTTAGTTAGAAAGTGACCAAAACTCTTAAACCAATGTCATACTGATTTCAAATACTGACCTTTATTTGTCAGGTATAGTGACCAAAATCCAACATCTGATAGACGTCATAGTGGTAACGTCCACTCAACATCAACATCATTAGATATTGATATTTGGCCTGATGTTGGGTTCTGATGTAAACCTGATTTTCATTTCCAAACAAAATGCAACGCCCCCACAACTATGGGGTACAGCATCAATGTGACGTCACTTTGACGTCCTGTGCTTGCTGTGGACATTCAATAAAAACTACATAGGTTTTTTTTGGAAAATAACAAAACTTTTAATTTTGTTCATTTTTTAATTGTCCTTGAAAAAAAAAAATTATGTGAAAACTGGTAGGCCTTTATTTTATTTTAAAGTTGGTACTAAAGTGCCAGTGATTTTGAATACATTTTTGATAGCCCAACTGGAAAAGCTTATAGCTCCAGGATGTCAGGGTAGCAGTTTTGCGAGCCCTGAGAATATATTGTCATGAAATGTAAAAAAAAACAGTTTGTATAAAAGCTCTCATTTTGATCTCGGCTGTAAATTAAAAGGACCTTCAGATGGAGCTGGATGAGACAGTTCAGCAGAATGAAGAACTGAAGGAGCAGTCTGCCGTGACTGAACGCAGGAACAACCTCTTGACTGCTGAGGTGGAAGAGCTGAGATGCCAGCTGGAGCAGAACGACCGAGCACGAAAACTGGCCGAGTTTGAGCTTCTGGAAACCACAGAGAGAGTCAACCTGCTGCATTCACAGGTAATGCCTAAAGACTGCTCAAAGGCAACTGATCTGAGCAGTCATGTCAAGTAACTCCTAACGATTTTCCACGCTTCTCCAGAACACTTCAATGCTCAATCAAAAGAAGAAGTTGGAGAACGATCTCGCCACACTTTCTAGTGAGGTGGACGATGCTGTGCAGGAATGTCGAAACGCTGAAGAGAAAGCCAAAAAAGCCATCACTGATGTGAGCAGCTGGCATACTCTACAGTAGAGACTGTATGATATTGTGTTGTGAAGCGGATTTAATATGATGCTTTCAACATGCAGGCAGCCATGATGGCGGAAGAGCTCAAGAAAGAGCAGGACACCAGCGCTCATCTAGAACGCATGAAGAAGAACATGGAGCAGACCATCAAAGATCTGCAGCTGCGTCTGGATGAGGCTGAACAGATCGCTCTGAAAGGAGGCAAGAAACAAATCCAGAAACTGGAAAGCAAGGTATGGAGAACGATGATGAACTTAGTTTAACCTAACCACGTCCTTATTTCTTGATTTAATGTTGAACTGAAAGGTTGCCATTCTAAGACAAATATCAAATTCCATGATGGTTCCCTGACTAAAACGCTGAATTTCTCTGTCCTGTAATAAAACAGGCTGCTGTTTTAAGTGATTTTTGCTTGAATACATTTTTTTTAAGACTTTAATACTCATAGTGGCTTTGAAGTGCTCCCTCTCCCAGCGCAACCCTAATTTTCGCATTTTGTGCCACGTTGTTTAAGTAGCTAATTCACTTGCACCACTTCGGACTCATGGGTGTGCTGGTCTATAAAGGAGGTGTGTTAAGGTGCATTGTTGGTGGGTTGCTAAAAGATTAAAATGTAACAAAAATTATTATGTACTACATAGATATAAAAACCACTACCTCCATGCATTCTTCATGTCTGGGGGACAATTAGCATTTTTTATAATGTTATTATTATTAGCAGTATTATTTATTATATATATATTTATATTATTTTTAATAAAAACAAGTTTAGATTTGTTCACCTGTCAGGTTTTGGAGATGTATGCATCACCAAATGGGGCATAAGAATAAGACGCGTGTACGTGTGTTTGGACATAACTCAGTTTTTTGACCACACTTTGTTATTATTGTTCATTTATCCATTTGCTGGAAATTAAAACTGAATTTAGAAATAATTTTGAAACAAATATTTGTGCTTAACAAACAAAATAAATTTTGAAGGCTGATGGATGTCTTCAGTGGAGTGTGTACAACACCGTTTCCTTTTCCCCAAAAGTAAAGGAGTAAAGAAAAGAGTAAAAGTATAGAGACAGTAAAGAGGCCAAATAGAAGAGGTTCATTTTTTATTCTTGTGTGTTTAACTATTTTAGTAAAGCATTCTGTTTTTCAACTTACAAAATCCACCAAAATAGCAAATGCACCATGGCATGATGCAACTGACTCTTAAAGAGAATGGGAGAGGAGACTCTGATTAGTTTAATGCGTGTTAAGCTCAAACACAATCAAAACTCATTAGGAGAATAAGCACAACTCTGTTAGACCATGCGCCGGGGCGCAGAGCATATTTCTCTGTCCTTAAAATAGCAAAATTGGAATTGGACTCGCCCTTAATACTTTTGCACCATGCGGTTTAGACTGTGCACCTAGATCATTAAAATAAAGCTCTCAGTCTTTGAAATGGTCATTTTGGAGTCAAAGCTCCTAAAATGTATTTCCTTATTCTCTGCTTACGAGCAGTTGCAGCCATTTGAAGCTTTTTGGCTCGAAACTCCCGGTCTCATTCACTTTCATTTATTTTTAGACGTCAAAAACAATACGTTGTTGCAACACTTGTTTGTAGAGCGAGTAGTTTGATAGTTTTATGCAGTTTATTATTTATAATTTCTCCCATAATAAGCTGAATCGTAAGTTCTAAAACAATTGCAAAAAACTAGCACACTTCCGCATTGAAGAATAAGGTGAATATTATCCTGACATGTTAGCCTTAGTTAACAGGCAGAGTCGGGTGACTGCATTTGACATAAGTGACCACCAGTTGATAAAATGAAGCGGAGTAAAAGGAAGCTGAATATTAGCAGCAATGGAAACAGAAATATAAAGCAAAAAGTGGATGAAAAAAATCAAAGCATTCCTTCAATGTCCATGATAGTCCAGAAATTCCTTTACCAGTAGGAACCATGGGACTAAAACCTATAATGAATGTAATCATGTTTGAAGCAAAAATAAAGATATTTTTAAACAAATCTGACAGTTTCTGTACTTCCATTTAAAGTCTAAAGCTTAAAAACCTTTGTAAAAAGATGAATGTATAAAAGCCTAAATTAAATGTTCGTTACAAAGAATGAAAATGAAAAATGTTCATCCACTCAATTCATATGGATTTGCTTGTCTAAAAATGGCAACATTCTCAGCCTGATCTCAAGAGGAAACATAACTATTTTACATTTTGTTAATTTAGTGTCTAATTTTGTCATAAGAAAATGTATGATTTTAAAGACGTGGCACCAAATCCCACTTCTAAACCCAACCGTCATTGGGGGATAATCAAATTTTAGTCAATTGTACGAATGAGATCATACAAATTAGCCATTAAATCAAAAAGTTTTGAATTGCCATGAGACAGAATTGGCAATCTAGGTGAAAAGACTTTACATTTAGGGGTTGAATTCACTCAGATTTGATTTCATTTGGTTAATAAAGATTACCACGTTTTTCACGTTTGTAATGACATGAAAAGTAAATGATGACTAGATTGTTAATGTGACTGTTTAATATTAAATTGTTTTAACTTTGCTTTCTTCGAGGTAAGAGACCTGGAGAGTGAACTGGAATCTGAGCAGAAAAAAAGCAATGAACTCCAGAAGGGAATTCGCAAATATGAGCGAAGGATCAAGGAGCTCACCTACCAGGTACAAAATCCAAAAGACAAATTCATGCACAAGTCCTGGAATTGCACTTTTCAGTCCTGATCTCACTGGAAAACAGTGAAGAATTTGTAGGCCTATTTCTATGATTTCATTCATATGAAAATCTAAAATGTTTAGACAATTGGATGCATGAAGGCTCGCCCCTTCTGTAAATACATCCATCACTGGAATGTGAGAATATTGTACAAAAACAAGAGATCGTAAAAATGAATTGCCATGGAATTTCATTAAGCCTGTGGCCTCGTTTGCTGTTTCTACAGACTGAAGAGGACAGGAAGAACATTGCTCGCCTCCAGGAGCTCATAGACAAGCTACAAGCCAAAGTTAAAACCTACAAGAGACAAGCTGAAGATGCTGTGAGTCTATCAGCAAAGCTTTGCATGCAACCTCATCATGTATACTTAAAACGGCATCACTGAAGGTTCCTGCTGATTGTATAATTGTAGGAGGAACAAGCAAATTCCAACTTGACCAAGTACAAGAAGATCCAGCATGAGCTGGACGACGCTGAGGAACGAGCAGATATCGCAGAGTCTCAAGTGAATAAACTACGGACCCGCTCCAGAGACTCTGGCAGCAAGACTACTCCTAAGGCATGTTACCAAAGTCATTTCGTCTTAAATTAGATTTTTTTCAAGGCTGTAATGAATGAATTTACTCAACTTTGTTTTTACTCATTTCAGCTTGCAGAGTGAAGAGGAAGGGGCCATTAACTGTGGCCACAAAACCTATGAGCAAGTTAAAGAAATCTGTATGTAGAGCATTAGAAATGGGTATATTGTCTTTAACTGTACTACTACTATATACTGCAATCAGGGGTGGAAAGAGTACTGAAAAATGATACTCATGTAAAAGTACCATTAACTTGCCCCAAAATATAGTGCAAATTTGACAGGACGAGCACTGATTATTATTTACCTAATCAAAGTAATGTCAGACCAGAAAATAATCATATAGGCTAGTTTTTAGTGCAGGAAAACTACTGATACAGCACTAAAAAATTACTCAAGTAAAACTACACATATTTAAAACTACTCAGTACCAAAAAGTATCGTCGAAAAAATTACTCAAAGTAATTTGAGTGCTTGTAATCATTACCTTACGCCACTTACATTACGCAATTACATTATCTCTTTGACTGCAAACTTCCATTTACACATAAAACATGCCTTTTAGAAACCCTCTTTATGAAGTATAAGGCGTTTTGCAAAAAAATATCTGTATTTAAAGTGTAACTGTCCGACATTTCGAACATAATGAGAACCTTGAAACTGCTGTCATGGTGCACTAGTCACGGCGGTCGTCATGGACTTATGCTGACACCTAGCGGCGTGGATGGAGAACACGTTTCTATTCACTATTTGTAACATTTTGTTTAGAAATCGATACTAACAATACTACGCTTTAAATTATTACTATGTGCAAGAGTTACCGATATTAATAATGAAGATTTGTGTGTGAGTAGACATGTAACCTGAATGGCGTCCACCATGAGGCGACCCGCACCAGAAAGTATGGAAGCCATAGATCGATACACTAGTCTAGATATCGCATACGGACTCTGAGCCTGCGTCAATAGCGCCGCCACATTTGTACAGTGCTCCCAGGGCAAATGTCGTTCAACCACACGGGAGTAGTAACAAGCTAACAAAGAAAACAAAACACAATAGGCACAAAGGCAGAACATTTCATAGATAAGATTTAGCTTTTTATGTTTTTGTAGCCAATGTTACAAACTCTTATGCTCAACAAGTCACGTTATTGATGATAATATAGTTACTTACAGCAGGGGTTCCCAAACTTTTTAACACGCGACCCCTAAAATAACAATGCCAGTGACTCGCGACCCCCAATATCCTCTGAGGTGGTTATAAATACAGAAAACTTGCATGCAATGGTGAACACACACACTCCAATAGACCAAAGTCTATTCTTCGTTTATTTTGTTTATGTATGTCAGTGCTTGTCAGTATGTCAGTAATTCTTATGGCCTAATAATAATAAGTAGATTTTTGGAAATCACCAGGCGACCCCCCTTCATTGTTCCACGACCCCTCAAGGGGTCCCGACCCCCACTTTGAGAACCACTGACTTACAGCACTGCCACTGACCATAAGGTAAAGTAGCACCAACTTGCACTAAATTCTAGACTGATGCTAGTTACCCTAAATAAAACATAACGGCAAAGCTCTGCGGTGCCAGAAACATATTATTGTCGGCTAAGGTCACAAGCGTTAGTTTCTAATGTAACTTATAAATGTGCCTGATAACATAACAGTGCCTGCGCCACAATGTGCATACTGTCCACCCTAAATTATTGAATATTACAAATGTTGTACCATTTAGATCATTCACAAACGAATCACTTCCTCCGTTAGCGTTAGAAGTAAAAGCAGGAGAGCTGGTGTGTTTCAGGACATGGATTAGATCAAATTTAACTGGGGAGTATAATACATTTCCATGAACACAAACACGTTCTTTGTTGGTAAAGCCCGTGCATTCACTTATCCATCGGTATAGGAAAGTGATATAAAGTTATAATTGTTGCATACTGACCACCAGGAAAACTCCTGATCATAGATATATGTATATATGCTTACATATACATGGCTCTGGATGGCCAGTCCTCCACTGCACCTTGGTCCCACATTAATTTCCAAGGAGCGCTACCCTGTACTAAAATGGCAGCTCTATTGACGCATTCCTTCCAATAGACATCAACAGTGTAGGCGGCATCTACTGTAAATATCTATGTATAGAAGCCAGTATCTGGGCCTATTCAATATGTAGGTGCACATGATTTCCAAAAATTGTTAGACAAAGAGTTAATAAATTGGGCAAAGAAATGCACTTTTAAAGTCATTCAGTCAAGTAACTGTATCGAGTGCATTCATACATAAGAATTGCATGCATTGAAAAACAATTTATATACGAAGATTTGTTTTAGAACAGTGCTTCATTTTGAAAAGGTTTTTCCAAAATAAAACAGATTAGATCATTCCTTTATTCAAAATGAGACTTGAATAAAAAAAATTAACGTTTAATAATTAGAATGCTCTTATATTGTGCCTTTTGCACCTACAGTGTCTTTCAATTGTGGAATTGTGCAAATAAAAGATAATAAAAAGCCTGTGATTACTGTTCAAACCCCAGAAGATTATTTCAGACAAAAACTTAGTGAGAAAGAGAAAACACCATCAAACTTGAACTGTCGGAGGCAATATATTGAATTCAGGTTTATTTAAAGCATTAAGTTTACTGGGCTTGACATGGTTACCACGTATGACTGAATTCATCCAGAGTAAGAAAACATCAGTATTTAAAACAAAACCCAACCCATGCGAGACGTGAACCAAGGCCTGTGGATAAAGAAGAGACATTCAGATCCTTTGTGTTGATGTTGCAATCATTCAGAGCAGAAAAAAGCACATTCACACTACAACTAATACAACAACCATACACATTCCTGGGGTCAAAGAAAGTGACCAAAAAACTCCCTCCTCTTCTTATGAATTGTATGAAATTGTGTTTCGGCAAAAGCAAAGCACCGTGACAGTATAAGGAACTGCTTTAAAGAAAAACAAAACAAGAGAAGCTGCAAACACCCACAGGTAAAAGCGAAGCAATTCTCAATGTCAAACACATTTAGCCATTTACACACAGGAACGTTTGCATACACAGTGAAATCAGCTGCAGCATGCTTAAACTATAGGAGTGGGTTAGAAAACAACACCAGTGAAACGAGGTAGTTGATTGGAAGTTTCTAGTTTAGCGCTTCTAGTCTAGCTCAGCTACCACATCCAGCACAAAGCCACCGCAGCGGAGCAGCACCTTCCCAGTCGCCGTCTTCCAGAGCAACAGATTGTCAACGGCTTATGCCAGTAAAGTTTTGAAGATGATGATTTAGTGGTTTGCTACAGAACAAATGACAGATGGCAGCATGGAGGTTAGCAAGGCTAGCTGGATATTTCCGACCATGGTGTGAGTGAACCTGCATAGTTTAACACCTTCAGTGGCCACAGGATATGAAGTGTTTCATCGTGACAAAATAAAAGAAAAGGGATGATTACCTATTGTTAAAAACTAATTTATACAAAATTAAAAATATATGAACTGAAAATCTCATATCTGATATATGTGCTTGATAAAACCTAACGAAAGGAAGGAGAGAATACGAAAACCAAAGCTCATCATATGAGAGCAAAATCACAAGAGAAATGTGAGAAAATAAATAAGACTCGACCAAATTCTGTTCCCTGTCATCTACACTGTACAAAGATTTTGACATCGCTCCAGCATGAGAGCCATTCGCCTCTTCAACATCAGTTAACCTTCTGACTGCTTGGCAAATTCACCATTCCTCAATCCCACACTTCCTCATCCAAAAATGAGAGAAAATCTCTTAGAAGGCTGGCTGTGCAGTTCATCGATCGTCAGATCATCATCATTCAGGGATGCAATATTATTTTCCTTGTACGTTTCTGTATAAAAGGCCCCACAAGATTTCACCTCCGAAACACACGACGAGACAGTTTCAGGTCAAAGGTTCGGCTTGAGCTGTTCAGATACTGCGTTCCTGTTGAATGAATGACTGGGTGGGCGATCCTTCGCAGGACTCTGCTTGCACCCGGTGACCTGGAGATGAAGCAGTGGAACATGGGCACCAGTAGAGAATGGACAGCTCACTGAGCCGCAGCATGCAGTGGGATGAGCCGGGAGGCTGTACTATATGCTCTCTGGACCGAATCGGAGCGGAACATGTGAGCCCCTCCCTGAGCCCACCCGCAAGAGTCAATCCTCCAGAAGGTCCCGGTCCAGCTCCATGTAAGGCTCGTCTATGTAGCTGATAATGGCACAGGGAGAAGTCCTGTCCTCTCCGAGCAGAACTGATACTGTCTCCTTCCAGAAACTGAAGGGAATACAGGAACTCTAAAAATAAGAACCACATTGATGATTACAAATGTAAGGTCTGGGAAGAGCCTAATTATTTATTCATGTAAATCATTATGAAGAGCTAAAACCCCACTGAAATGCTTGAGACATTCATCCATTTTACATTCTCCTCCTTTATTTCTGTTATTTTTCTCTATATATTACCTTTATAGAGGGTCTAGCTAGCGATGGACTGAATTTTTAGCTATTAATTTTTTTTCTCGGTTTTTGACCAAACGAGAAAAAGGCCAAAATGAGTCAAAACTAGGCTATCCTTATGGAGTCAACCTAGGGCTATATATACACTTGCAAAATAAAAGACATTTTTGCAAACAAAAAATAAAGTATTGAGCAAAAATAAATAAATCAATGCAAATCTCCAAAAATTACAAAGAGAAAATTCATTTAAGAAATAAAAATTAATTTTGCTAACAAAAATAAAGAACTGCAAAGAAGAAAGTTGAGAAATAAATGAAATTTGCAAAAAAAAAAATAAAACTGCAAATAAAAATCAAGCAGTAAAAAAAATATATATATATTTGCAAAACAAGGGGTCAGAGTCGAGGGTAAACTTGGCCGTTTGCAACAGACCCGGTGCTACTGGGTTTTAAGATCACCTTGGTGATACTGTCTCTCCAGATGATGACATAAACGGCCAAGTTCCCTTGACCCCACCCACTGTCAAATCAGGGCCACAAAGTGAAACACAAAAACGTGCAAAGTAAAAAAAGCATCGCAAACTCACGGTTGACTAAAAAGCTGATCACAATTGACTGGACGGCTTTTGTAAAGGCAATGCTATAAAAGTGTTTTGCAAATATATATAGTTTTGTTTTTTTTTTATAGAAAACACTTTACTTTTTTTTTGCACTGCTTGATTTTTATTTGCAGTTCTTTTTTGGTTTGCAAATTACATTTTTATTTCTCAAAACCTAATTTTGCCTTTGCAGTTCTTTATTTTTGTTAGCAAAATGTTTTTATTTCTCCAAAATTAAATTTGCTTAGAGATTTTTGGAAAAAAAGTTATTTTTTTGTTTGCAAATTTTTTTTATTTTGCAAGTAAAATCCAAAGACTCCATATATTCCGAGTTGCACTATGTGCTGGTTTCACTCTTTCACCAGCAATATTCACCAAAGCACAAGAGAAGTGGATCACACCGCTCAATACCATGTATACTTTCCTACGCATGAATCACACATTTTCACCAGAAAAGCAAAGTCTGCTCAAATAATGTGCCATTGGGACATTTCAAAGTAGTATACTAGTTCCTGCTGCTTGCAATAGCACAACTGTGTTGTCAAGGCAAATGATGTCTCTCAAGTCATTCACTGTCAATAAACATTTACTGTGAATATAATTGTTACTTTATTGGCTTGTTTTCTTTTAAAGTCTTACGAATTAACTTTTTTACTTTACTTTTTTTCTGAAAACTCTGCATTGACTTCCACTGTGATTTGTTTTCAATGATTACAGGTTACCAACATTCCTTAAAAGATCTTCTCTTGTGCTCTTGTTAATAAATTTATTGAGTATACTTCAAGCAGAGGGCAGAAAAATTAGTATAATCTGTCCTTCAGTCTTGCAGGATTACAGTATCGGAGTCAAGTATAATTGATTTATTTCAGTTTAGCTCACATCCCAATTGATTACATGGAGAGGGCTAGAAATATGACCTATACTGCAGGCCACCACCAGGTGGTGAAGATTTCAACTTTACTTTTCAAGCACATTTGGTTTACTGCTTACAAGAAGCACATAAGGTAAACCAGTAGCACATGTATTTAACAAAACATCCATACTGCGATTTGTTAAATTGTGCAGAGTTCCCCGAAACCCTACAAATACTCACATTCTCTAGGCAGGTGCTGTCCTTGTCTTTGTTGAGGTAGTGGTGCTGCCAAAAGCGCAGCAGGTTGTGGAAGTTGTTGAGCAGGCATCCAGGATATTTCTCTGCATATTCCTTCTCCCGCAGGGCGTTCAGGTAAAACGGGAGCTTGCCTCTCCTCCGGGCCAACATCAGAATCACCAGGCTGGTGTTAAGACAACTCACGTTCTCCTGGGATAGCAGCCAGAAAAACAGGAATAATTACCACAAGAGGACTGAAATGAGGCAAACAGGTGGAGAAGATGTGCACTGTGGTCTTGCCTGTGTGAGGGTCTGCACGTTGATGATGTTGACCAGCCTAAAAAGAAAGGACAGCCTGTTCTCCACTCGAGCCATGTAGGACAGGAGACAGCACTCGGAGAGCACTTCAACCACTGCAGAGAAGCAAAAACACCCACCAAAATAGACAACGCCATTATTTCCAGTAGAATATTTTCCAGGAAAACATGTACGTCTAATGCTCTGGACAGACCATCCATCTGATTAAGCCATTTACAACATCACTGAAAGCAAGCAGATTTTTAAAGAAAATCCCAAGAAAGCTAGTTAAAGCAAATTTCCATATGATTTTTCCTTACTACACTACACACTTATGACACATTTGAAGTGCATGGATGCTTAAAATGAAAAAGCAATGTAACTATTTTAATGTTTTCATTAAACAAGGAAATATATATATATCAACGCTTTAAGAAAAAAAAGTACTATTATATCGGCATAATTAATTGAAATGATTTCAAATGGGGTAAATGCCCACATACTTTTCATTTCAGCCAGCCTCAGCGCCTCTGGTGAACTGTCTTTCCATTATAAAATTGCCAAGTTTAATTCTTAGTTGATTTCTTTAAAAATCTAATGATCTTCACTGCCTGATTGATTTACAATACCAAGTGGATCTCAGATTGGACAAAAAGCACTGGATTAAATGACATTTCCCCCAGCCATGTCTTTAAAATATGACAGTTTTCTTTACCCCAGTATTTTTCGTTGGGAGTTTCTGCGCTCGCCTGCTGATCCTGACGACGATAGCAGTTAAACGGTCTTTCATCTCGTTTTACGCTTTAACAACTAAATAAATGCTTAAGTCTATTTAACTGAATGTATTGTAATGACTTCACAACATCGACGCTGTAAAAGGAACCTTGTGAAATTGAAAACAGTCACATTAAGCTTTCACCGAAAGTTTATCTTTGGCTGACAAACACTAGCTGTGCATATAGCCCATTGTCAATGGTATATTTATTATATAAAAGAATATGGTGGTATATACTGTTGTTCTGTGAGTTTCCTAAATATAAATAAACATTTACAAAGATATTAAAAAAAATTATTTGTAGAATAACATTTATTTAAAAATAACTTATTTGACTTGATTACTTATTAAAATTTGATTTCTACAGGTATTTGGGTTTTACTACTATGTTTACAAAAAAAAAAAGATTATGTAGGCCTGAAATTCAATGATGTATGTGTCTGTGCTTTAATGGTTGTACAAGGGAAAGCAAAGACTATAGAATACACAAGACATGTCACTCAAATAGTTTTGAAAGTGGAAAAGTAAAAAGTAATGGTCAATGTGGCGAATGCAGCCCCACCTAATAGTACAAGAGCGTTTGACGTTTCTCCAAGGGAGAAACTTGTACCCAACGTTCTGCAGATTTTGAGTGATTTGAACTTTTAGAAATAAAACTAGGGCACATTCCTAATATGAAAGTTAACAGTAAGCTTAGTAAGCAATTTTGGAGAATTTGATGTTTCTCCATTTAAACAGAATTCCAGAGCATGTTGCCTAAAAGGCATTTCAAAGATGGCCACCAAGTGAAATGACTTGCCTTAAAGGGACTTTGGGGAAAGCAAATAATAAATTTTCCTTTATTCATTTTCCTTCGGCTTAAGCCTGATTTATACTTCTGCGTCAACTGACCGGCGTAACCCACGGCGCATGCAACGAGCGTGGCTGTGCATTTATACTTCTGCGCGCTGTCTCTGTTGGTCTGCATTAACACTTCCGAAACGCTGGTTGGCAGTGAGGTGTAAATCTTCCTCTGTGTCGAGTTTCTTCGCTGCTTTTTTGCGTTTCCTGAACACTTCCGGGATGTACAAGTGGCTTAAACTCGCTCATTTTGAGGCAGGAACCGGCGGACGTGCAACAACTTTAACTATGAGGTCAACACAAAACAAAACTTTCCATCCGGAGCTCCTTCACGGGACTCCACGCCATTCGCGTGGCTTTCGGTCCCGCCCAGACTCGTCAGCGCTACCAAGCCGACCAATCACAGAGTTTGTGCTACGCGTTGTTGTACACATTCACTCATTCACACACATGCACTCACTCATACACTACGAACAATTTTAAGTTTCACTTATAGCGCATGTCTTTAGACTGTGCTGAAACCGGAGCACCCAGAGGAAACCCACGCCAACATGCCAGAACATGCATTATTCCACACAGAAATACTAACTGGCCTAGTTGGGACTCGAACCAGTGACTTTCTTGCTGTGAGGCGACAGTACTAACCACTGAGCCACCATGAATTATAATATGAAGATTAATTAAATGAAAATATGTACTGATAAAATATTTAAATGACTGTGAAATATTAAAGGTTTATAAAATCATTTTGAAAAAAATAATTCCTGTGACAGAAAGCTGATTTTTCAGCAGCCATTATTCAATACCTCAGGTAACTTGATCGTTCTAAATTATTCTAATCTGCTTATTGTTGCTTAAGAAGAATTTATCAATGTTAAAAAAACATAATATTTTCGTTAAAACCATGACACAAATTTTTTTTTTAATGAATCTTGAGAGAAAATTTAAAAACAGTATTTGTTTTATAAAAAAAGAATTCTTCAGGAACAATTTACCTGTCATTGTTGTTACTTAAGTTCATTTAAATGAATCCTTGTTTAATAATTTATATATAAACATTTGTCAACCCGATAACATTTAAACAGTACTGTACATTTTAGATTACTTTCTATAACAATCCAAGAGCACTGTGTCTGAATTCACCTTTCACATCCTCCGTCTGGCTCTCGAAGCGATCCAGCGAGAGCACAATACAGCGGACCAGCATGTTGGAGTCAACCAGAGAGCTGTTGATCTGTGTGAGGAACACCTGGAACTGAAAGAGGCAACAAAGTCAAGCACAGAAAGTTAAAAACAGCCTTAGTTTTTTCCAATACCACAGCATCTACAAGTACCTTTTCGTCTGTGTTCACATATTTGTTGAATCTCTTGAAGGCATCAATATTGAACTTCATAAGCTCCCCGAGCAGGTCAAAGTAGCTCTGCAGGACATCTCTGGACTTGCAGCCGCTGTCAATGATGCAGAAGAGGATGTGCTGCAATCGCAAGACAACATTTCAGTGACTTATCCAGTTCTGCGAACCAAATACAGACACTCTGATGTGTTCTATTAAGATCTTAACCTCTAGCAAGCCTCTCTTCAGCAGAAACATCTGGTCTGCATATGATGTGGCTCCTCTCAGAAAGCTCTCAACAGCTCTGGCCTGCCAGAATCTTCAGGGAGAAAATATATGTCGCCGTTATTCATGCGTCATTGCAAAACACTTTTAGACACACTTTTGTAAATCCAGTGTCTCACCTGAAGGAAGAGTCTGGGGGTTCTTTTTTCATAACTGTCAGGAGCCGCGTGAGGAGCCCTTTTTTACCATCACACACTAAACTCCTTCAAGAGAACACAGACATGATGCATTACAATATTTGCCTTCTGTAAGCAAATGATTAAAGCTCATCTGATCAAAGTCATCTGTTTAAAATAGCTTGAGAATAATGTTCCAACTTCAGAAAATTAGTTAACATTAGGGATTGGGAGTCGACTTCAAAAGACTTGATTCCTTAACTCAGTACACAGTAGACACAGTAGCATTGTGTAAAGTGTGATATGATACAGCATGTTTAATACTTGTGCTATTTTAAGTTAATGTAAATGGAGTCGATTCCACCGATCCTAAAATTAGGAGTTGAGAATCAGAGTCGACTCCAAAAAACCCAGAACTGAACACCGCTAGTTGACATGGCATGTGGCATACTATGAGATTTGTTCGCAATGGTAATGTCTAAGTCTTTTTGTTTATTGTATTTACCAAGAAAACATTATTTTGCTTTTCAAAAAAAAAAAAGTTATACTGTCCAGCATTTCCAGAGCTAAAACTAGTATTTTTGATTTCTGAAATATACCTGTCTGTGTTTACTAATGCCTCCACCTCAGGGATGTTTGCCTTTAGGGAAATGGCACTCAACTCATTCAGCTCCTGAGCGTTGAGAAGTAGGTACTTATTTCTGTGAACAACACCAAAAAAGAAATAAACGAATCGTCTTTGCCAATTCAGAGCTATGTCACATGATTCAAAGCCTACAATCTTGCAGCTTACTCGTGGTGGTCACTAAAGCTCTGCAGAAGCCTCAAGAACTGGATTTTAAATGAGATTTCCTGTTATAAACAAAAGCATAACATCAGTGAGAATGATAAGAAAATCTATCACAGTTAACAAAATGAAGTTAAATGTTTTCACTGAGAGCTCACCGGGCTACAATCACAGTTTTCATTCTGTCCGTGAACCACATGATTAGAGGCGGTGTATTTCCTCCAGATGAGCTTGTCGAAAAGGTTGTTGAGTCCAGGAATCAAACGAAACTCCGCCAACATTTTATGCACCTAACAGGTAAAACAGGGTGGCGATTACAACCTTCAAATTATATAAGTTAATTTATGCACATTTAGTTTTTTTACAGTCTTGATCAACTCTTGCCTGGTTCCGCTGTCGACCCATGAGCAGGACACAAAGCACGTAAAGCACTTCCACCTTGTACATGATCTCATGGACTATCTTCATGGACTGTGGTAAGCGATGTCTCAGCGGGATGGTGGCCAATGTACTCTCATCAGACGATTCTGTGAGGGAAATTTATTTTCAAAAATGCCATTATATTTAAGTTTAAAATTATTTTAAAATATCCAAATATGTTGTAGTTTTTACAGTTATATATAAGGGCAAAAAACATGAATGACTAAGTAATGACACAAAGTACAATTCGCAATCGATAGCTAATAATAATTAACCATAATAGAGCAGCAAATAAGTATATTAAAGGGATTTCTGAATAATCATAAGACACTGAAGATTGAAAAATAAGCTTAGGATCAAATAATAATTTCCATTTACAACTACAATTAATAAAAAATTACATATTGTTTTTACAATTTTAGTGTATCAAAAAAAAAAAAAAAAGAGATAACAAAAACAAATACATGCGGTTTGTATGATCCAAATTCTAAAACGCCTCTAACATGAAGCAAAAATGTCTGGTGTATTTTTAAACTTAAAAATTGTTTATAATGATTTTGGATAAGGAATAAACATATTACTTGTTTTACCTGTGCTGCTGTGCTCGGCTTCATCAGTTGCTATCTGCATGAGAGCATCCAGTACTAGCGTGTTGTCGAGCCAGGTGTACCACTCCTCCAGTTCCTGCAGAAAATTTGATGTTCCGGTTGCCTCAGACACCTTCCGTGTTGCCAACTTACAGAGGCGCTCAATGAAGCCAGGGATGTTCAGCAGAGTGACTGGAAAACATTACGTTACATTATATCTTCATTATTCATAGCTTTAAACAGTCACCACATGAACAGATCCTTGTCCAAAATAACTAGTGCCAGTCAGTATCTGCAGATATTTTTGCTATTTCTGTGGAGAATATTGTTAAAAATCTGTGGATTTATGCAGATTGATTTTAGCTGTATCATAACTAAAAACTGAATATATTAAATAAAAAATAAATTTTTAACATTTCTTTAATGTTTACAATGCAAATCCAAATACATCCACTTATTTGTTAAACAAAGCAAGTCTCTCATGTAATATCACTACTATAAGACAGAGCATATTACTTTACAAACTGTTTTGTACATAAATCATATCAACATTTTAATATTATTATTATTATGCAATAATATTAGTGAAATAAATTTAAAAACTGAATAAATATAAGTTTACACAAGTAAATAAAGACACAATGATGGGCTAAAAATCTGCGGATTTCTGTGCGCAAAGATTTCTGTGTGGCCCTCAAAATAAATAACCTAGATAAAAGGGCTGTAAATTAACCATATAACAAACTGACATTTACCAATAACCTTTTTTCTTCACAAATCTACCAATATTTATGGGATCAGAGCCAATCCTCCCTATAACCACCAGGGCTAATATTATAACTGCTTAAATGTATATTTATTAAATGTAGAGTTGAAGCCAAAATTATTAGCCCTCAAAGGACATGAATTATTTTCCAAATATTTTCCAAGTGATGTTGAACGGAGGGAGTAATATTAATAACTCATTATAGTGCATAATATTTTATTAGTTATTTTGCAAGATGCTAAGATTCAGCTTGAAGTCCCATTTAAAGGCTTTTTAGGTTTATTAGGTTAAGACAAGTTAGGCTAATTTGGCAAGTGGTTTGTTCTGTAGCCAATCAAAACTAAAAAAAGGATTTCTTAAGGGGGCTAACAATTTTTACCTTAATAGTTTTGATTTTTTTTTTTGGCTAATATTTACATTTTTATAAAAGAAATAAGACTTTCTCAAGAAGAAAAATTTAATAGGAACTGTTAAACATCCCTTATTAAACTTGCCTTTAACTGTATATTTAATTCATGCTGTTAAGACAAAAAGCATACTGATATTTTACCCAAGTCAATTTCTGCATATTAAGCTAATATTTTTAATAAGCTAAATCATTTTTTGTTTTTTTGCCCATTTTATTAATCCTGTCATTTTTTTATTTAATTAATTCTATTTCTGATCGTTTCAACTCACTGTTTGTTTGATGACATTTTCCACAACGTTTTGCTTAGGGCCTCCAAAAAGTCTAGGATTGACTCTGATTAGCACTAAATCAAATCACAATTAGTGGTTGACCTACCCTGGTTGATCTCTGCACGCGAGGGGCTGGTGTTGCGTTTCTGCTGTGCATTTTTAGCCAGAAGTGTGTGTTTGTCATCATTCCCCACGTCAGGCTCAGATATGGTGACTGAGAGAATCCGACAGAAGTTGGCGAGCTGCTGCTGGTCAAAGCTCTGAACCAGTCCTGACAGATTCGGGATCCACTCAAGCTGTATCATTTCCTGTTATGTACCATCATCAAACACCATCAGAAAAATATGGTGACATTTAGCATGAATATCACTATTCCAAATCTTGTTGTAGTAAAATGTATTATACAACATAATTAAAGAAATTAAAGTATGATCCAGCTGTAGCAACAAATTAGGTTTAAATTTTGATATGCATGTATGTATGTGTGTGTGTGTGTGTGTGTGTGTGTGTATGTCTGTATATATATATATATATATATATATATATATATATATATAATCTTTTTAATATATTTTTTAATTATTATTTTTGGTTTGAGCTTCAAGATTTACTGCATATAAAATCTGTACCATCAATCACTGAATTGAAAAATGTCTGTCTATTTTCAACAGTGCACATGTTCTAATGAATGTTTATGTTTTATATTACTGTTGTGTATGTCTGTGTTGTGGTGTGTATTTTTCTTTAACTCTGTCCTTTTAATCTGTCTTGACCAGGACTACCTGGTAGAAGATATATTGTACCTCAGTGGGACTTTCCTGGCTAAATAAGTAAATAAATGAATTAAATAAATAAAATTTGGTTGTTTACGTTTTAGCAGAAGTCAAGCTCCATTTTATTTCAGGAACCAACATTTACTGCATTTTACCTATAATTATGGGTTGTATTTGTAGCTATATATCAGTGTCATATTATTATATCTATAGAATTGTTCAGCTTTATTAATATTACTATCCACAGTTTATCATACGAGTGAAATCAAATTACAAAAGACATTATATAAAATACAAAATACATATATTACATTTTATTTAACTTCAGTTCACATTTATTTAATTTTAACTTATAAAAAGTTTGAATTATAGTTTTGGTTTGCAGATTTTTATACCCAGCACTGACCTTCTTAACTCCAAGAATATCCTCAATTAATGTAGCTGTTTGCAAAAATGTCTTCTTGTTTGTCATCAAGGTGAACAGAAATAATACAAAATCATCTCTTGACGCCAGGCTTTTTGTGACTCCTTCAGTCTACGGGAAAACAAGTGCATTTTTTACTCATCACATACCCAAATTAAAACATGCAAATGCTGATAAATAAATTAATTTATAAAAGAGAAAAAAGTCTTAATACATACACATATGCAGCAGTTATACAACACGCTTAGGCAGTCCTTTACCAAGTCATCATTCACTACAAGAAGTTTAAATAAAACTTCATTAAAAACAAAGATTTACACATTTGTTGATGACAGACATACACCCCACTGATCTAGAATAGAGGATACTATATAGATCAGTGGTACACCCTCTTTCGAAAATGAATATTTGTATCCATTTCCCAGTGAATATAACAGTTTTATTAAGCAGTTATATTTATCATTTATTTTACATTAAAATAAGTGTTGGTAATTTAACATCTTTAGTAATAAAATGATAATACTTCATAAATGACAAACTACAAAATTTAAATTAAATTTGATATACTTTATACTTGATTCTTACAGGTTATTAATTGTTTGTTTAATATTTCCCTATATAAAATATTAATTTACAAGAGAGATGTGTGATGGCACGTTCATACCAGAAATGAATGAAGCATCAAGTGTGAGTGATTTACATGTTAAATCGATGCAAAAATGCAAATAGACATCCTTCAGAGCTGTTCATAGAAATGAGGCAGAGCGAATGACGCAACTCATATGAATGAAACGGCGCAAATTGAGTGTTTTGAGTGTTTGACCCACTCGAGTTGGTAAACCTCAACTTTTTTTGTAATATACAAGTATTTTGGGGGGTTTTCACCTTTGAACGCACTAACCAATATGCTACTGGCGGCAACGGAAAAACTGAAATTTAAGGGACATTTGCACCTTGTAATCAGAAGCTTGCTTTAATATGGGCATGATTATGACATAGTGCCTGTTTTTGGTGTCCCAAGGGGAATCCTCCTGCTGACATGAGACAACAGCTCATTAAACTGGGCTCGGTTCTGTCAGAAGTAGCGCCGAAAGCTTCAATTATCCAGGTTTAGTTTTTGGAGGAGTTGATGAACTAGATGCATCTCTGAAAGGATCTAGTGGAAAATATGCTGTTTTTCAGCCTTCCTAAAGCACAGCTACTCTCTCAATAACATCCATGCTAGCCATTTAGCAACAAAACTAGAGTCAATAGGAAAACAGAAACCCCACTCATGATGCAAATCGGCATCTATTGTGCAGTGAATTTCATACGCAAATGAAGTGAGTTAAACTTAAAATGTTGGCGCAAGCAGCATGAGTATACATTATGTAAATCATTTATAAAATCATGCAAATAAATGGAATCATTGTTTATATATATATATATATATATATATATATATATATATATATATATATATATATATATATATATATAATACAATTTTTTATAATCAACTTACTTTTGGGCTTCTGTAGTGTAGTCAGGGTAGGTCTCATCAGAAGTTCAACCAGTAACTAAAAATACAATACAATCAGACAACTAAATGTCAATTAACTTATTCATTTATTCATAAACTTATACAATTTATTCACTTAATATTTCTTGCCTGTCACATTTTGTAATTAGAAGCAGAACTGTTACATTTCAAAGTTTGTAAAATTACTTTTACAAAAACATTTGAGATCCTTTAACATGTTTACCACAGCTCTTTATTTACTTTCCTCTTTAACCCTTTGACTGCCCCTCTACCAAACGGTTGACCATGTTTTTACTGTTTTAAATAATGACTGTTAAAGTCATTCAAAGCAAATGCCGGCAGCTGGCTCTCTGCAACTCCCATATGGTCACCCACTGAAGCTAAGCTGGGCTGCGCCCGGTCAGTACCTGGATGGGAGACCACTATGGAAAATCTAGGATGCTGCCGGAAGTGGTGTTAGTGAGGCCAGCAGGGGGCGCTTAACCTGCAGTCTGTGTGGGTCCTAATGCCCCAGTATAGTGACGGGGACTCTATACTGCTCAGTGAGTGCTGTCTGTTCAGACTCTCTGGGGTCACTGAAAATCCCAAGATTTTCTTTGAGAAAAAAAAAAAAAAAAAGTAAAAAAAGGGCCAAATTTGGCCTCTGTCCATCATGGCCTCCTAACTCTTCCATATCATAATTGGCTTCATTACTCCATCTCCTCTCCACCAATCAGCTGGTGTGTGGTGTGCAGTCTGGCGCAAAATGGCTGCCTTCGCGTCATCCAGGTGGATGCTGCACATTGGTGGTGTACAAGGAGATTCCCCCCCATTGTGTAAAGCGCTTTGAGTGCCCAGAAAAGCGCTATATAAATGTAGGGAATTATTACTATTATTAAAGAATGACCGTTTTAAATAATGCCTTACACACACAGAATTTTTGGTTTACAAAAAAAAAAAAAAAACAACAACAACAAAAACAAAGCATGTTAAATGAGAAATATGTTATGGCATACTTCAAAAAAAAAAAGTTGATTTAGTATTAAAAATGTTTTATTTTAAATATATATTTATATATATATATATATATATATATATATATATATATATATATATATATATATATATATATAAAATTGGTCTTACACTTCATATTTTTCATAGTATATCTGTTAAGTCTGTTGCTTTTACCAAACACAGAGATAAACAATTTGGTAGAGGCTGATATTTTAGAAATTAGGGGATGTGCTGGAAAAAAAAGTATTGAGTGTGTCAACTAGCAACATTAGGAGTTGCAATCGAAATAAAATTTTTTTGGTGGGGTAGTTAAAGGGTTAATGCAAAATGAGGCAGTGACAAATCTCTGTGCTGCATCACAAAATTACCAAACTAATCATATAATAATTACACATACTTAAAGTTAATTATTGTTTTTTTTTACATGAATGAACAATGAACCATACATTTATTATAGTGCATATTCATTTTCTGTTAAAATTATTTAATTAAAATAAAGTTATGTAAACATATCAGTTTAGAGTTCATTAACTAATGATAACAAGCACTGTGTTAGACTTCAATAATTCATTAGCAAATGTTAAACTATGTTTAATAAATTCTGTACAAGCATTAATCCTTCTTTGTTTACTACTGTTACCATCATTTTCATTATAAACTTTAAGTAGTCAAAATCAGATTTCAGAGAATATATGACTGAATCAGAACTCACATCTACACCTCCAAACAGATCAAAAGTGTAAGTATTGGGAAAGGTAGACTCCTGCGCAGGCTTTCTGTCCTCCGTCACAAAAGACATGGCCTCCATAGACAGTAGAGATGACAGCTCCTGTAACAAAACAACACAATGTGAGAAAAAATTCAACTTAGAGATGCACAGAGAAGTCTGCACTGACTAGTCTAAGTGTAAGCAGTAAGATAATGTCCCAGAGTCAGAGAAAGTAGTGTCACCTTCAGGACAGTGTGTGTTCGGGTGAAGTCAGTGTTCAGGTGGCTGCTCTCGTACAGCTCCTGTAGTAAAACAGGAATCCCGTGCCATTTCGCCCTTTTATCTCTCTCCTGAAGAAGAACTTCGGGGAGCTGCACACAAATATCTCACAATTACTGGAATTGTATTAACTTAGGGTATGTGAAAAAACAAACAAACTAGCAAACAGACTAAAATTTCATTGTGTGGCTGTTATGAAGAGAATTTTCTGTCAGGTCCCAAACCTTTCAAATCTTTAAAAAATGGAAACTTTGAAAAAGCACTGTGGTGTAAAGTGTCTTTAAATACAGTGATCAGTAAAAAAAATCCCCCAAAAATAATAACCAGCAAAAACAAAACAAAAATAACTACAAGACAAGTGGCACTTGGCTAACGTCTACCTTCTACAAATAAAGAAATAAGTTTACTCAACTTACTGCTCCACACTACTCCACAACCTTACTCCTACATCCCACACCATACTGTGCTCACTCTGCCCTTTTTATAGCAGAGAAGACTGGTATGGAACGGCTCATACCATAACAGCAGATAACCATCTAATAAAAATATCCATAAACATTTATTATTGATTAGCATTTTGCTACATGTATACACTCCACTTGCATACTACACATCTTTTTCAACATAATTAATGTGTCCAGATACTCAGATTTTATAAACCAAATTTCTTTAATTGTCCCTGACGATTATAAATAGATCAAAAGTCTTTTTATTTTTAAAATAAGAAACATCTGATGAGAACATCTGAGAAAAAATTATTTTAAGAATCACAGTGCAGTCTTAAATACAAATGAACATTTTAAAACCTAAAATCTTTAATCAATTCACCTTTTTAAGACTATATATATATATATATATATATATATATATATATATATATATATATATAAATTGTCCATTTAATTTGATTAAATTAAAATACAATTTTATATAACCAATACCACAAACAGGTATGCGTTTAAAAAGATTATACACTTTTTAGTAGACAGTACAAATCACAAATGTCTGTGATGTTTTTAGGTCTAATGTATTTATTGATTTCTACATGATGAATGAGTCTTAGCTGAACGTAACAATTTAAACATAGAATCTGTTAGAAATCAATCAGGCCGTCCCAAGACTTCTATTGACAGATGAAATTACTATCAGTGCTAGTTCAGGGTATACAGGAATCAGAGAGTGAAATTCAATACTTTTTAAGACTCTTTCCATACATTGGCAGTTTGGCACTTTAGGTTTTAACCAGTAACACTGGTGACATTTTAACTTGCAATAACTTTACTAAATACTGATTGTAAGAATTTAATCCTAATCTAAAACATTATTCTCATACTGAATAAAAATGCTAATCTAGCAGGTAGTGCCAATAGATCAGTAGAAATAATGATGTTGTCTTGGTCACTGCAGTGATTTAAAGCAGCGAGGTGACAAATCTAGCAGAATTTTATTGATATTCATAATATACACTACCTAAATTCAGTCAAACAACTATAGATTGTACAATCAAAAATGATACAAAATAGGGCTGCAAAATATATCGTTTTAGCATCGATATCACAATGTGCAAATCAAGTTATATCACAGGATTTCAAGAGACTTCACGTTCATTTAAACCAGTGGTCCCAAACTCAATTCCTGGAAGGCCACAGCTCTGCATAGTGCAGCTCCAACCACCTTCAATACACACCTCCTAATAGTCACTAGTAGTTTTGAACATCTTGATTAGTTGGATCAGCAGTGTTTGGTTAGGGTTGGAGCAAAACTATGCAGAGCGGCGGCCCTGCAGAAATCGAGTTTCAGACCTATGATTTAAACCATTTGGACATAATCATTATCATGTTTTCTGCTTTAACAATTACATTAGATTTTAGCAATTGGGTTTATAATATTGATACGATGAAGATTTATCAATATTGCTAGATAAAGTGCCAGGCAGTGGTGCAGTAGGTAGTGCTGTCGCCTCACAGCAAGAAGGTCGCTGGTTCGAACCTCAGCTCAGTTGGCGTTTCTGTGTGGAGTTTGTATGTTCTCCCTGCATTTGCGTGGGTTTCCTCCGGGTGCGCCGGTTTCCCCCACAGTCCAAAGACATGCGGTACAGGTGAATTGGGTAGGCTAAATTATCGGTAGTGTGTGAATGTGTGTGTGGATGTTTCCCAGAGAAGGACTTGCTGGATAAGTAGGCGGTTCATTCCGCTGTGGCAACCCCGGATTAATAAAGGGACTAAGCCGACAAGAAAATGAATGAATGAATGAAGATTTCCATTAAAATTTCCATATCTCAATACTGTTAAACTCAGTGTTGTTTATTTAAGTTTTATCTTTGTTCTATTTATTCACCTGTGCTTTAAATGAGATTATTTTGTATCGTTTTCTATATTTGATGCAGATGCGCTCCCCAACAAAATCATCACAATGAATGTAAAATTGTGATCATTTTTCAAATAGCCATCTTGTGTAATTGTATTCAAATCATATATCGCCGAAAAAAACTAAATATTGCCATGTCAGTTTTTTTTCAATATTGTGCAGCCCTAATGCACAATTGAATATCTTGTAAACTAGCATTCAAGAGTTTTTAATGATCTTAAATTTCTTTAAGTTTAATCAGCTTTTATACTTTTTAAGACCCTGCTGACATGCTGTAGTTCTGATATTCAGAATTACATTTATATTTTCATATTCAGAACATTGCCAACTAGGCATGGGCCGGTATAAGTTTCTGACAGTATGATAACCTTGGATTAAAAAATTCATGGTAACTGTAAGTACTACAAAGGAAACATTAGGAAACATTTATACTATATTGGAACAGTAAACATGTCAGGCTAAATAATTCAAATAAATAATTGACTGATTTCTTTAGAAGACATGAAAAACCTATAAAATCCTCACATATACCTTAGTAATAGTATAACAGAAACTTTTAGCGGTTTTAAAAGCTTGACTTTTCTAAACCCCAGTAAACCTTGAAACCGGTTATCATTTCATGCCTATTGCCAACAACACCTTTTTAATTAAAAGGATCAGCTTATCCTAGGGCTGTGTGGTTAATCAAAATCGAATCACAATTTGAAATGTTGCGATTAGCTAAAATGCGTGACTGCCGTCTGTGTACAACAGTCTTACTAGGCAAATGAGTGAGCAGTGCACACTTTCATTCTGCCCAATCAGATTTGTGCAACCGTACAATGCAGAACGCCTACAATGAAAAACAAACAAACAGGAAAGCGCAAACGAGTGGGATGACGGCATTTGCCGCTTCAGAAGCATTAATAGACTAATTAATATCAAAGAAAAACAGCATGTCGGTCAGTAATATTGGAATATCTTGGTTTCAAAGTCACAGACACCAAACATAATTTTTAATTTGTAAGAACTCTCGCAGAATTGTTGCAAGAGCATGAGAAAATAAAACAACCAGCACCTAAAAAACCTCCACAGGCGGCTATGAGGAGTGTCTTGCAAAAAAGTCAAACTAAAAGTACTGCCAGTGACACTCCATGTAATAGCAAGCAACAGCAAAGTACAATTTCACAGTTATCTTTTTATATCTTTTAAGTTCCTTTTTTAATTAACACTCACTGCATTTTAGCAGTAAAAAGCTACGATACAGATTATTAAGCTGAAGCTTGACTACAAAATTAAATCGCAAATCAATTTGAAATCGCAAAATATGTTGAAATAAATAAATAAATAAAACGCTATAAGATTAGATATTTTCCCCAAATCGCACAGCCCTAGCTTATACAATACTTTTAAAATAAATATTCCATTTCATGTTTCACAACTAATTGTAAAAATATGGCATTATAATAAAAACAACATATGCAATACTTTGGAGTCTGCAAAGTGCCCTTTACACATACAATGCTTTCAATAAAATGCAAATAACTTGGAAAGGCGGGCTATAATCTTTGCATTTAACTGTGTGAAAGCTTCATTTATTTATTTTATTCATTCCTTCATATACATCAAAAAGCAAGAACTGTTTAAACTTGTAAATATAATGCAGTCTACGTCACTTTGAACAAAACTAATGCATAAATGTAAATATCACTTTCAAGTTCTCCATCTCCCAGTTTCCTTCATTGAGTTTGACATTAGATTTTTTTTTATATTAAATTACACATAATACTTATAAAGTGTCTTGCGAAATTTGAAGTATTGACTTAAGACATAACTGCACAACTAAGAGTTATGAACTCCACACACTGCATGCACTCCTTCTAATACAATCAAACGTTCATACAAACTAATCAAACACTGTAAAACCCAAAATGTTAAGGTAACTTAAACCATTTGAGGAAACCGACTGCAACAAACCATTTAGGTTGAAAAACTAATTCTAATGAGTACTGTGAACTGAATCCATTTGAGATAACTCAAACCAACTGAGTACTGTAAAACTCAAGTTAAGGCAACTTAAACCGTTTCAGGAAAACAATTGTGACAAACCATTTGAGTTAAAAAAAAAACGAATCTATACGAGTACTGTGAACTTACTCCATTTAAGTTGAAATAATGAGGTATTTAATTAGTTCAAAACTCTTTTCAAATGAGAAGAATTAACTTTCAGTAAATTTTGAGTTAACTACACTCATTTCATTTGATAACAATAGAACACTAAAACTCAATCAGGCTGATGTAGGACACACTGGATCTCTACTAGACTGTTTTTATGCCACATGGAAACCTTAATCTAGCTTTTTCTACAAACTCTAGCATCTTCAGTGTTGAAGAAAAACTGTGTCAGACAGTGTTAATGAAGGGAAAGTGAAACCTGTGTGGAGTTCCCAGGCTCAGATCATGTCCAACTCAATGGGACATCTTACATAATTCAAGCTCTGTAAACTCTAGGCCTGAGCCAGCAAAATATCACTGTCTGAGCCAATAAGCCACACAAAATGAGTGCAGTTTACTGTTAAAGCCGGCCTAAATATAACATGCATCTGGTATCTTAAGGAAGATGCCACATATTATGGACAATATATAAAGCGTCTGTGACAATGTGGCTCTCTAACTGCAGCATGCTCACTGCTTTGCCAGCACTTGTGAACTTTGCGATGTTTAAAATTAAATAAATAACGTTCGGACTACGTGACCGTCTGTATTTGTTTTATTCTGTAAGCTATTAATGACTTGTTTCGCAAATTTAAAATAAAAATGTTGTCACTGAGCATTGTATAAGATAAATAAGAGAAGCCATATTTAAATTTTTAGTCAACATAATACAAATGCTTGCAAATCATTCGGTTATTAAGGGTATACACAGCTCATTAATTAGTGCCGCTATGTGATGATTAACTTAACCTTATATAATTACAAACGGCAACTTAATTGTATAAAATTACAAAAAAGTACCATATTTAATTATGTTTATATACATTTTAAGACAGGAAAAAAACTGTATTTTGACTTCAGAGTAATAGTTAAGACATCAATATTATTATTCAAAAATGCTGTCTAGATAGGCAGGACATTCGGTTGTGAGACACAGCCTGTGTTTACTCCACACAGCTGATCGGTTATAAACATTATATGATTAGATATTAATCCGTAAGAGATAATATTACTCATTCTCGACTCCATATGTCCGAGTTTATAAATGGATTTTACGTTATTTGGGCTGTGTTTAAAGCCTCGTTAACCTAAATTATTATCGGACAGTCAAAGCTGAGAACAGCCCAACTGGTTAACGGCCAGTTGTCATTCTCCATTTACGAGACTTATTTTTAAAACACACTCACCGTTAGACTACACTTGCACGAATAGACAGTTTAAACTACTTAAAAGGCTTCATACACTTCATATTTGTTATGTTGGCTAACTTAAAGCAGGCTTCTCGACGGTTCAGCTTATGGACGCGCACCCTGACAGCGGCTTTTCTTTGCCGTTTCACTGTTACCTGCGTCCCTCTGCTGAAGCCTCGGCCACCGATCTGACTTTGCCGTATTCTGGTGATGATATTCCTGTTTCGAGTCCGCTTCTTTCCACCGATACAAGGGGACTCGGGCCCCAGTAGCGTCGCCATTACTTCGTCTTCCTGAACTGCTCCAAACAGGAAGTTAAAATCGCTCTGTCTTCGACGCGCGCTCGTGTGTGTTGAGCGCCCTCGCGTGGATGATATTTAAACAAAACACTAGGGGGCGCTGCTCTACGTGAGCTCAAATGTGTTTACATGTGGCCTACTGTAAATTTGTTTTAGTCTTGTTTTTAATCCAAATACCTAAAAAATGTTATATCAAGAAGGCAAGCAAAAAATAATGTCTTGTTTTTGAAATTAATATTCCAATATTAAGTTAGTTTTCCCTTAAAGGAGGCAAAATAATCTCCCAATAGAGTAAGCAAAATAATCTTCATTTTCTTTTTGACATAAGATTATTTTTCTTACCCTATTAGCAGATTATTTTGCTTGTTAAAAAAAAACTCACTTCATTTTGGCATATCATTTCTTAAAACAAGACAAAATGTGTTGCTTGTCTAGAAAATTCTTCTTGATTTTAGAATTTTTAGATATTTGGACAAAAAACAAGACAAAAAAACCTAAGTAAGAAAAGCATTTTTTGCAGTGTATGATATTGAACAGAATTTTTACATTTACTTAAATAAAACAAAAAATTTAATAACTAAATAAATTGTTCATAGTTCTAGTTAATAAGTTATTTATTAATAAATAAATCAATAAATAACTTCATAAGCAAAGTAACTTTTAAATAATAATACAATATAAAAAACAATACAGTATTTCGACATAAACATTACAACATATTTTTAGATCTATTGTTAAAATACATATTTAGAGAAAGGTCTTGTCTGCAACTGTTTGTTAAAAAAATATTTGTGTTAAGAGTCTAAAAAGTTTGCTGCATTTAACACACACACTACATTACAAATGGCAAAGATTATTGTAATCTGATTACATTAACACTTAATGTAAAAAGTAATCAGATTACCAATTAATTTACTTTGAAGTTACTTTTAAAACATATAAAATAAACTTGTGAAAATACAAAACAAACTGCAGCCCTTTCAGTGATTTAATATTCACTGAGAAATATGACATTGGGTTGATCACAGCAGCTTGACATATTCAAAAGACTTAAAGAGTCGTCCAAAACTTTAAAGCTCTCTTAATATTCACTTGTTCCAAACACGTTTGTATTTTTTATATATAAAAGAAGAAAAAAAAAACTGGATGCCTGTAACCATTGACATTTATACTATAAAAAGCAATATATTGTCTGGGTGTTCTGTGTCTGAGATAATTAGTCTACAGAAATGTACATATTCTAAAGCACCAAACTTGTTCCTGGAGGGCCGGTGTCCTGCAGATTTTAGCTCCAACCCTAATCAAACACACCTGAACAAGCTAATCAAGGTCTTACTAGGTATACTTGAAACATCCAGGCAGGTGTGTTGAAGCAAGTTGGAGCTAAAACCTGCAGGGACACCGGCCCTCCAGGACCGAGATTGGTGACTCCTGTTCTAAAGTATGAAGCCGATCGGTCAGTTCCTGTCACCTGACTCGTGGTTTTTACATGGTGCGACTGGAAATGCGAGCACGTGCAAAATGCGTTCCCAATATTTGCGCTCCCAAAATGCGCTCTAAATATATTCGCGTGAGCAAAAGACGCGATATGTGAACGAACCATAAGCAGCTACACTTCTCTTCACATTCAGAAAATACCTTCACTCCAGATTCTGCACAATATTTTTTTTTAGGCTGAGTTTGGCCACCGTGTTTTTGGCCGCCGTTGTCCTCCTTGGTGAGAAGTCTTGCTATAGAAGGCTTTCTGTTCTAGTGCTGAACAAGTTTCTGGTCAAGTTAAAAACAGTCGAAGGATCTTAAGACTGCAATTCACAGCAATATTTTTGTTTTTACGCTCAGTGAAATTGAAGTTATGTCTGTATTTCCACTTGAAGAAGCAAGGACTCTTGTGTGCAAACATTTTAGCTCGCGTTCTCCAGCAATTTAAAAGCGCATGCCTATTGACTGACTATGCAGCAGAAAAAGCGATTTAAAAGAAGCATTTTTTTCTTCCAAAAACTATATCTGTAACATAGTAACGCAATTACATTGACTTCAATTATTACAGTAGAATACAGTAACGACTGTGGAACACGTTGCACCCAATTCGACACACACCTAATATTTTTCATAACATGAGCCCCTTTCACACATACAGACCTTTCTAGAGAATAACTGGCAATTTTCCATAACATTCTTGTGTGAACAGCATTTTTTTAATTTACCGGTAAAGTCGTTCTGGTAATTTTCTGGATATTTACTGGTATCACTGTGTGAAAGAGGCTAAAGATGTCCATACCACTAAATAAATATCTATAGGGAAAATTAATAAGGAGCTATTAAAATTGATCATATAAATAAATACAATACATATAATCACATCAGTTATATTTTTTATTTTTATCTTTTGTCGTAAAATAAAATTTAAAACAAAGATTTTAAGCACATGAAATTCAACAAAGTAAACATAAAATTAAAAAGAATTTTCATTTTTTGGATTTATTCCCATTTTGCACACAATTGCGCATTGAAATCCACAATTTCATTTGCGTTATATCAAATTCCGTATGCTCTTTAATGATTGCTTTCTCTTTGCACTATCAACCAGTTTATTTGTTATTATCCAAGGTAATGCATCCCATCAATTACGGCAATCAAAAAACATGACAATAAAACGATATTCACTTTTTACAAAAAAGCAATAAACAACCAAAATGGCACAATTAAAAAAATAATTAATTCCACTTCGGGCGCACAATAATAACATATTAAGCAAAGTGCTGTGGTTTAAAACACACACAAAAAAGACCCTTACATAACGTCATCAGTGTCTCCTAGGTCTGTTTTATGCTAGTCCTCCAAGCTGGACTCCTCTGCCAGATAAAAATAAGCATTCATAGTCTCACGAAGTCCTTCGCTGACCAGACTCTCCTGATCCATTCCCTTTAACTGCCTCTTAATCATCGACCTGATGAGAAACACTAAAATGACTTCTGAGGTAACAATATGATACCAATTCAAGCATCCTACTAGAAAACATAGAAATTGTGATAAAAAAAAAACTTACGTGGACAATTCTCTCCAGTTAAAATTGGACTTCTGCGCTGCTACTGGTGACGGGCTGTGAGCTGCAGTTGGGATGGAGTCATGAAGTCTGCAAGGCTCAGTCAGATGACAAAATGAACCAACAGAAGATCCTGTCAATTGAAAAAACTCTAATCTTTTTTTTGTCTGTCTCATATGCTCCACTATTTTTAAATAGTGGAGCAAAAAAGAAATATTTTTGCTGCTTGTTCAGATTGCTTATTTAAAATGAGCAAAAACAACACAACTTAACTATGTGATTTTCAATCAACTTAAAATTGTGACTACATTTATGGACATCGGTAATCAAATTATTTGCCTTAATCTGATTGAGACAATAACATGATTAAGGTGTTTACACAAGTTACTTTTTGAACGCTTCTTTCATGATATCGTTTTACATGTTACAGCACATAATTCAATTAACGTCATTGCGTCATCGCACTGTCCACATTTCCTCCAGAGTTTCTTGTAATTTCGGGTGTTTAATTTTTAAGTTGTCGTCTTAACTGCAGTTTGGTACTTTCACTTTCGTTCAGGAACTTTTCATGCATGCGCTCCGTGACAAAAGAGATATTAGATGCGAGTATAAACTGCTGGAAGAATGTAGTTTTAATGGAATTTTGTACTGCAAGCAGTATGGGGAAAAAAACCCCTTCGCATTTCGCGATGCAGGTGTCTGTGGTCCTTCACTGACTCGTTAGGTGCATAGAATAGTGTTAAACAACCGTGTGTATTGACTATACTGTTGCAAAATGTGGTGAAAATCCTACACGATGGTAAAAGTTTGATTGCGGAGTTTGTATGTCTGTACTGCATTTCAATAATACGACATACTCCACATGTCTTAATCAGATTTCTGTTTAGGTCAATTATGACCTTAAGGGGAAAAATTAATAAAAAAATCACTGTTTACATGGTAGACTCTTAATCAGACGATTGTCTTAATCGTATTAAAATCAGACTATCGGTGTCCATGTAAACATGCTCACTGTTAGCTTAATCAATCTGTGATGGGATGACATGAAGAAATTGTGTGGATCCCAGCATTTTTTTACAGTTTATGTTAATTTTGTTAGATTTAATGCAAAATGTCTTTTGAAGGTAGAAGAACCTAAAGACCCTTTTACACCTAAAAGAATGAGTATAAAATAGTATTTACATTAGCGTCCATATCAATTCAACAAAGAAGACTGATTAATTCTGACTGACAGTAAATATTATTGTTTTTAATAATTTTTTTGGGAGAAAAAAAACAAGATTGCAATAATATGATTTTTAGAATTAGCTTTAAAACTAATAAATCTTATCACCATATGTACCCTGAGCCTGATAAATCCCAGCTTAACAACAAACAGGTCTATAATTTCAGGATCTCCTAAATTTACAAACAAACTTTCTTTAAGCTTAATCAGAATGTTCTGAAAAATTACTGCAGGAATATTGTTTATACATAATTTAAATACATAATGGAGTGTTTTGAAATGTAAATGGACATCAACATTTCTATCATGTGTTTAAGAGAACTTTTAAAAGTAATCAAGATTATTTTTTGCAAAATAACACAGTAATGTTCTCTGAGGGGCGTTACATAAAAATTGTTATATATAAACAGTCTTTTCATTGGGAATGTTTGAACAGGTTGTTAAAAAAAGAGAAAGAAAAACATGACATCTTCCTCGATATCCTAGGTCAGTGGTCCTCAACCACGTTCTTGGAGGACCATAACTCTGCACATTTTCCACGTCAAGCCAAAGTCCCTTAAAAAGCAAGTCATTTCACTCTGCGGCCATCTTTGAAATGCCTCTCAGGTAGTATACTTGGGCATTCTGTCTGTATGGGGAAACATCAAACTCTCCAAACCTGTTTGTCAAGCTTACGATTACATATTTGGAATCGCCAATAAAATTGAACAACAACTGTCTCTTTAGTTTCGTTTCGAAACGATCAAATCAAGCAAAATAGACATATTTTCAGGTTGCCCATGCTAAAGCGCAAGCGCACTCGAAACAAAACAAGATCATGACACCAACTTCATTTATGGCCGTGTTACACATTATCATCCTTTAATAATGCTACGTCAGATCACACTGGTCTTCTGAAGCAATACACAACTTGGTCTTGATGGGGAATCTCCTCCAGAAATTAGTGACTCTTTGTTTTCAAGTTTTTGGGCGTTTGAGTAATTGCTGTCATGTGATTTGGGAGGAAGGACTGTTCCTCGCGTTTGTTTCATGCTGATTACAAAACCAGAAAATTATTCTTTTCAAGTGCACAATTTAAAAGTAGATTTCAAGCTTTATGTGGATATATTTCTTATGTCAGTGAAGCAAGTATTTGCTGATATTCCAGTGCGTTTGTTTACCACCAAACGGTCGTAAAAGCACACGTCTGGTCCGAGCTTCTCCCCAGGAGAAACGTCAGTCTAAAGCGATCACAAATTGGCTCCTGTACTAGAAGGCGGGGCTTCAATCGCCATATTAACCATTAAACTTTTCCCCATTCAAAACGCTACAAGTGACATGTCTTGTGTATGCTATAGTCATTGACTAAGCACACCTGATTTAGATCATCAGCTCATTAGCAGAGACTGAAAGACCTGTAATGGGTGTAACAAAGAAAAGAGTCATCCAAAACATGCAGTGTTGGTGGGCCTCCAGAACCATGGTTGAGAAACATAGGTTGTCTATAAAATACTAAAGACTGATTTTGGTGGCAATTTATTTACAGTATGTACTTACTGTGCAAGTATATCTCAAAAAAGTACTGGGTTATGGTTAGGTTCAGGTGTAGTTTTAGGAATAGTAGTTGTAACCCAGTTTATGCAATGAAAATGTTACAGTAAGAACAGACTGTAATGTGCATGTAAAATAAAATGATACTCTGATTTTGATGTTATAGTCTCTGCATGTGTTTTGAAAAAGGCACACACTCCTAAAATACTATTACTGTATTTTCATTAGCAACATTTCCACCGTTGTGTTAATAAAAATACTGACTGCAGTTCACTTAGTGGCCACCAGTGTTGCAAATAACAGTTTTTTAATTCCACATTATCGTAGCTCCTAGAACATATTATTTATAGCTGGATAAGATTTTGCTACTTTGTGCTCACGTGAGTAATAGTCCACCAGCTGGGAGAGAGTGGAGAAGGGGTGGTTTGGTTGGATGTAGAACCAGCCGTTGTGGAGCTGATAGATTTTGTAGTGCAGTACAGTGTGCATTTGCCCACTGTGTTGTCGCACTGACAGTGAATACAAACCTATAATCAATGCAAATACAAGCTTTATGGTTATGAAATCCAGTTTTAAAAATAAAAAAAAAATCAATAAATTGCTTGGAAGCACTAACCAGGGAATGACTGGCTTTCACGAATTAGAAAACATCCAGAGTAGTTTTGAGGCAGCATTAGTAGTTGTTCTGCATTTCTCCTGGAGATCCCTTCAAAAAACCACCTTAATCCAAACACATAAAGCAATAATAGACACAGTCACACCATTTTCTAAAGCTCTCAATCAACATTGATAACCTATTGGATTATGATTCAATTCACTTTATGAATGATTTGATGATAAACATAACGATTTTCTGTTATCGACAGTAGAGAAAACAGAAACATTAGAAAGACAGCAATGTTATGCTAACACAAGCCTTATAATAATGATTTAGCATTTGTAATTTTGTGCTAATACAGTTGGTACAGAAAGTATTTAGACCTTAATTTTTTCACTCTTTATTGCAGCCATTTGCTGAAGTTCATTTTTTCCCTATTAATGTATACACAGCATTCCCATATTGACAGAAAAACAGAATTGTTGACATTTTTGCAGAATTATTAAAAAATAAAAACTGAAATATCACGTTCTTAAGTATTCAGACCATTTGCTCTGTAAAAATAGTTGAAGCACCCTTTTGATCCAATATAGCCATGTGTCTTTTTGGAGAAAATGTAACAAGTTTTCACACCTGGATTTAGGGATTCTCTGCCATTCGTCCTTGCAGATCCTCTCCAGTTCTGTTAGGCTGGAGGGTAAATGTTGGTGGGCAGCCATTTTAGGTATCTCCAGCGATGGTCAGTTGGGTTTAAGTTGGGGCTCTGGTTAAGCCCTTCAACATCAGTCACGGAGTTGTAGTAAAGCCGCACCTTATTTTAGCTGTGTTCTTAGGGTCATCGTTGGGGTCATGTTGGAAGGTAAACCTTCAGCCAATCTGAGGTCCTGAGCACTCTGGAAAAGGTTTTCGCCCAGGTTAGCTCTGTACCTGGCCGCATTTATCTTTCCCTTGATTGCAACCAGTAGTCCTGTCCCTGCAGCTGAAAAACACCCCACAGCATGATGCTGCCACCACCATGCTTCACTGTTGGGACTGCCTGGTTTCTCCTCACATACTGCTTATAATTAAAAGTTCTATCTTGGACTTATCAGGGCAGAGAACCTTATTTCTCACCAATTTAGCAAACTCCATGCTTTCATGTGTCTTGCACTGAGAGGCTATTGTTGAGCCACTCTGCCATAAAGCCCTCACTGGTGGCGGGCTGCAGTGATGATTGACTTTCTAAAACTTTCCCCTATCTCCCAACTCCATCTTTGGAGCTCAGCCACATTGATCTTTAGGTTCTTCACTTCTCTCACCAAGACTCTTCTACCCTAAAGTCAGTTTGGCCATACAGTAAGCTCTAGGAAGGGCTGTGGTCACCCTAAATGTCTTCTATTTAAGGATTATAGAGGCCACTGTGCTCTTGAGAACCTAAAGTGCAGTTGATTTTTTTTGTAACCTACCTTGGCCAGATCTGTGAGCCTAATATAGACAGATGTGTGACTAACCAACTCAAGTCCAATCAGTATAATCAAACACAGCTAGACTCAAATGTAGGTGTAGAACCCTCTCAAGGAGGATGAGAAGAAATGGACAGCACCTGAGCATACGAGTGTCACAGCAAAGGGTCTGAATACTAAGGACCATGCAATATATCAGTTTTTCTTTTTAAATAAATCTGTGTGGGGTGCGGTGTGTACATTAATGAGGAACAAAAGAACATTTTTCAGATTTTAGCAAATGGCTGCAATAGAACAAAGAGTGAAAAATGTAAGGGGGTCTGAATACTTTTTGTACCCAGAGCCGGCCCTCTCAATAAGCAAACTAATTAGCCGCGTTTCCACTTTCGCGTTTAAAGGGAGCGAGCCAGGGCCAGTCGCGTTTTCACTGACACTTCCAGGGCCTGATCGGGCCAAAGCTGGGCTTTCTCCGGGCCAGCTGCTGGCCTTTTTCAGCCCGCAAAATACCTTGGGCCAAAGAGGGCCAGCTGGGGCTTCGGGGCGGAGTGAAAGGAGAGGCGGACTTTACCCGAGTCTGGTAAAGATAGCATGCCGCCATTACACTAGTTTTCATATCGCACATTACTACATGTGCCAAACAAATAAGTAAATAAGGATAAGAAAACATATAGCTGATCAGTTTAAGATTATTAGATAAGGTTATTCTATAAAACACCTTATAAGCTGGGGGTCTTTTTGCTTATGATCGCCCTTATATTTCCCTTTTAAATGTAAGACTGTTGCATAAAATAATAAAGTTTTAATTTATAAGTCACTTTTCTTTGCTGCGTTCTCGATGTTTCAATAATGCATAATAACCTCTACATCTATTAAAGACACAGCAGCCAGTAAAGGTTGTCGATAGTTTTTGTCAAGTTTAAAAGGTGTCTTTGTGCATGTTAGATGCCTGTATGTGTGTGAGAGACCGCTTGCAGCTGTTTTCTTTTTTCTTTATTTTGGAGATTATACAAAATATGAATACAACAGAAACAAATAAAACTTTACAAACTACCTGTCCACTTTTGTGGGCTCAAAACAATAGTGTCATGTCTCGATAAAATAGCCTGAGCTATATTGAAATAATATAAAGAATTACAAATATCGCATATAATAAAATCACATTGAATAAATAAACCGATATAAAACTAACAAAAGCTATAACAATGTAGGAATAGTACAATACATAAATTAAGCCGTTTTGGCATTTTACTAATTATCTTCATTGGCAGGGCTTTGGTACTTAAATATTTATATATGTTATATGCTAAATACATAATCTAGTAGCACATTTATCAAAAATAGGCATATAATAAACGTCATCTACTTATAAAATTTTTTTTATTTCTTTCCCAGTTTAACAGACCCGATGTTTTCATACTTCTACATATTTATTTAAATTTCTATCTATGTAAGAAACAAGGAAGGAGAGTGAAGGGAATATTACAGTTTGTGTTTGGCTATTAACATTAACCCAGTATTTGTTGCTTCCCTTTTTCTTATATGTATATATATACATGCATGTTTAGAGTGAGTTTAGAGACAACAAACAATGAAAAAAAAGATTATTTATATAAAAATTACTAAAACAGGAAAATGTTGAAAGAAGAGTGAAACAATACTCCTAAAACAGCAGTATTAATATTAAATATTAAATTGTCAAAAAAATCTAAAAACACAGCTTTTTGCAAATGAGCATAATAGAATATAGAATAATAGAACATAACAAAATATAAGAAACAGTCTGAACTTTACTGACTGGTCATGGACTTTGGAAACATAAGTGTGAGGAATGAAACACTCATTGCCAGTTGATGTCGAGCAAACCCTCAACATGTCATCATCTCTGCAACAGAAACAAACTCATTATGATTCAATTTAACAAAGACATACGTACTTGGTCTTCTACTGATATAAAACGTTCTTGTTGCAAATAATTGTTGAAGCTTTTATCACTAATAAATAGGGCATTATCAGGATATTGAGGATGACTGACAGTTTTATTGTTATTAGACATTAAGACATTTACACAACATAAGATTAATGAATACTTTTGTAATTGTCACTGCACTGAATTAAGTTCAATTAACTAGTCTTACTGAATCTTACAGTACTTAGTCAAAAAACAAAAGGTCTATAAATAGTGAGAGAATTTTCAATATTGCAAACCAGATTAATGTGAAAATTAGTTGAACATTTATTTTTAAGGTTTGAAAATAATTGGTCTATTAAACCTGTAAAAACAACAATCTGAATATTCTTTAATAATAAATAAATATACAGAGTATTTTGAAGTGCCTACAATATTAAAATTATCCACGTTCACTATCTCGATTCACAATGTACAGTTTCATGCAGAAGTTTGGCCACATCTGATCATTTTCATAATTGCAAGCTATAGCCTGCTGGCCTTTCACATCAGCAAATTCATTTATATATTTTATACTGTAGAGAAAAAGCAGCATTTCAGTTCTGACATAATGTTTATTTAATCAACAGATTCGATGCAATTTGAGTCCTAACAAAAACAGGCAGATGCAAAAATTTGGGCACCCTAACAGAATATTGACATCGATCTTTTGCACAGCGGCTTTTTGCTAAAATAACAGCCTGTAGATGCTTTTAATAGCAAAGAATAAGTCCCTGAATTCTTTTTGAAGGCATTTTGGACCATTCTTCCTTGCAAAATTCCTCCAGTTTAGTCAGGTTTGATGGGTGCCAAGTGCAAACGGACCTTTTCAAATCAATCCAGTCTGAGAACTGGGATGGCCATTCTAGAACATTGTATCATCTCTGACCATGATTTTTTGGTAGATCTGGAGCTGTGCTTTGGATCATTGTCCTGCTAGAACATCCAACCCTGCCGTAACTTCCACCTTTTTAATGATTTCTGAATATTGTTCTTCAGAATCTGCTGATAATGGGTGGAATCCATGTTACCTTTAACTCTGACAAGGTTTCCAGTACCTGTGCTTAACACACATCTGCACAGCATGATGGACCCTCCACCATATTTTACAGTAGAGAGCAGGTTCATCTCCTGGAGTGCTTTCTTCTTTTTCCACCATGCAGAGCACATATGATCATTTTCCAAAATTATTGAGGCTTGTATAGATGATTCTTTGCATACCTCTAATGACTCTTGTTGTTGGCAGAATGCAGAAAAGGTTTCTTCTGCATCACCGTCCCTTGAGCTGTTCTTTGTAAAGAGTGAGCTGAACTGTGGAATGATATACAATGACATTAAAAGCAGCAAGATGTTCCTGGAGCTCTTTGGAGGTGGTCTGTGGTTTGTCTGTGACCATTCTAACTTCACAGGTTCCTTGTGGCCTTCCATTTTCTTACTATATTTCCGACTGTGCAGACCTTTGTGATAGCTTACTGTATTATTCTCCTAATTTATGTTGATGAATTATCTTAGTTTTTAGGTCATTAGGAAGTTTTCTTTTTCAGGTTCACAATAAGGAGAAGCACAACTAGCAATCAGCTATCTTAAATATCATTTTTTATGATTGTTGTTGTCGCACCTGTGTTAGGATTGTTAAGATTCACTCAAATCAATTTTGTGTTGTAATCAATCAGCATTAAGTGACTGCAAGTTTTGAAATCCACACAAAAGAGAGGGTGCCCAAACTTTTGCATAGCCTATTTTTAGGTTACATTTAATTTCACATATCTCAATGCAGTTACACTACGGATTTCTGCCTGGAAAGCATGACATTATCTAGCTTTCTTTAGAAACTGAATAGTATTTCACTGTAATCTAATCTTATAGAGAAAGAGCGCATTATTATGCAGCCACAGAGGGGTGCCCAAATCTTTGCATAAGACTGTATTAGATTATTAAATATCAGGATATGTCAAAACATACTCTTACTCTGATATAATGTTCAGCTTGTCTCCTAAACATATGGTATGTTCATCAGACCTGAAGGATGGAAAGTTGCACAAGGCCACTGCCGTGTGACTTCCTGAAGCTGAATTAAACAAGACTCACATGAGGGATAAATATATACAAGCAACGATGTGTTATTTATTTGTATATAAGTGTATAATTACAAGTGTATAATCATTCTCAAACCTCCATCAGGCAACAAGACAGTTTCCTCCAGTCTGTGAACATCAGATCGACGCCAGAATCTGCTTATTAGACAGCCCATGCTTATTTTATCACCATGTCTGATAGATTTATTCAAAGACCCCACAACCTGAAAACACAACTGAAGAAACAGCACTCCATTTAACAGTTCAATTTCACATCAGAGCTAAACAATTATCATTTTAGCATCGATATTACAATGTGTGTGTTGGTAATGGGTCACATCACAGGATGTGCAATGTTGAGTTTTTAGTTGATCAGCACAACAGTTGAGCATACATGAGATTTGTGGAGTCAGTGCAAAGTAAACCAATAACAGAGTTTGCATGTGTTTTAAAGGCATTTCAAGAGAGTGTAAAGCATTCATACTCCTACATTCATACTACATTTGTAACTTTAATAAAGAATCGTATTACTGAATCATTAATACTATAAAGTGTTATTTAACACTTTATACTTACTACATTATTCAATTTCTGTACTTGATGACTGTTGACTCTATAGGGAAAACCATAAAGCATGTTTTATTTTTTATTTATTAATTTTCTTTTACTTTTTTCATTGCAGGGATGCCCAAACTAGGGCCCAAAGTGACCTTTGATTTGGCCCACCATCCATCTGAGAACAGGAAGAATGATATACATGATTTAGAAGATGTCTTTTTAAATCTAATATAACCTTTTTGTTTGTTTGTTTTATTGTTAAAAACTAAAAAGTTTCAATTAAATGGTGTAAATTAATTATATTTAGTTTAAATGTGCATACTGTCACCTCACAGATAGAGGACCAATTCAGATGTTCTTTGTTCATGATATTATTGCAAGAAGTTATCATTTTAACTGGTATACTGCATTAACTAATACAATTTAAAGTAATGTTTTCTGTTTACTATTAAATCTTATTTAATAGTTAAGGAAATAAAACATGGCAACCTTAATGTAATTTAGCTTGGCATATATTTACTTTCGACCCATGGCTCTCAAATGTTATTTGGTTTTTCGCCTTTTATATGAAAAAGTTTGGCCACCCCTGCTCTATGGTAATCATTTTAGCTTGTTTTATTTGTTTATTATTTTTATACATGATTCACACTCTTACAAAATCAACCTAATCAATCTAAATGTGATTTTCTTTCCCTAATATTCTTGTGGATCTGTATTCACATTGCAGAAAAACAAAATATCGCAATATATTAATGCAAATTTTCATATTAGCCATTCATTGGAAACTGAAATCCGATGTTTCCAAAAATCCTTCAGCAATTCTGTAAAAACTGCACTTCCAAAATTACAATTAAATGAATGCATGGATGACAGATACCCCACTTTCAGAATCTTGGCTTAAAGCTAATCTGCTGGTAAACTAAGTAAAGTAAATTGCATGCATGTTCTGTCACAAACAAAAATGTCAGTTCCATAGAAAAGTTTCAAGATACTAATTTCTAAGTCATTTTTATAAAAGCTGCTTAAATATATATTTCACACAAAACTGAAAACTCTGCCATAACCTAAAATTCATTTACTTGTTTTCCACTCGACAAATAACTTTGAGTTGTCTTTCTGTCCGTCTGTCTATTAATCAATGTATTGTAATAATAGGTATAATGAAAAAGCAATATCTTCTTTAGTGTTCAACAGGATAAAGAAACTCTTTAAGGTTTGAAACCATTTGAGCGAGAGTAAACCATGAGTATATTTAAAATTTTGGGTGAACTATCCCTTTCATTACCTAATTTAATCTCTGCCATCACTTAAAATTACTCGTTTCAAACTTAAGAGTTTTGAGTTGTGTTTCTGTCTGTCTATCAATCAATGTATCGATCTAGGGGTCAGTTTCACAAACAGGGTTTAACTTAAGCTAGGACTAGGCCTTAATTAAATTACAGTAGGTAATTAAAGGGATAGTTCACCAAAAAAATTAAAAGGACCCTCTGTTTACTCTCCCTCAAGTGGTTTAAACCTTTAAGAGACTCTTCATTCTGATTAACACAAAGAATACCCATCCACCTATTATGGAAGTAAATAGTTACAGGTTTTCAGCTTTCTTCAAAATATTTATTTTTAGAGTTCAACAGAAACTCTTAAAGGTTTGGAACTATTTGAGTGAGAGTAAACCATAAGTACATTTTAATTTTTGGGTGAACTATCCCTTGCATTACCTAATTTAATCTCTGTTATCACTTACAATTCCTTCACTTGTTCCAAACTTTGAGTTTTTGAGTTGTCTTTCTGTCTGTCCATCAATCAATTTATCTATCTATGTATCAATCTATGGGTCAGTTTCACAAACAGAGCTTAACATAAACTAGGACTAGGCCTTGATTAAATTACAGTAGGTAGTGAAAGGAATAGTTCACCCAAAAATGTCAGTTTACTCACTGTTCACTCTCCCTCAAGTGGTTTCAAACATTAAATCGTTTCTTTATTCTGTTTAACACAAAGAATACCCATTCACCTACTGTGGAAGTCGATGGTTACAGTTTTTCTTTTTTTTTTCAAAATATCTATTTTTAGTGTTCAACAAAATAAAGAAACTCTTAAAGGTTTGAAACCATTTGAGTGAGAGTAAACCTCTAGTAAATTTTCAGTTTTGGGTAAATTTTGCCTTTCATTACCTAATTTAATCTCTGCCATCCCTTATTACCTAATTTAATCTCTGCCATCACTTACAATTCCTTTACTTGTTCTAAACTTTGTGTTTTTGAGTTGTCTATCTGGCTGTCTATCAATCAATGTATCGATCTATGGGTCAGTTTCACAAACAGAGCTTAACTTAAATTAGAACAAGGCTTTGATTAAATTACAGTAGGTAATGAAAGGGATAGTTCACCCAAAAATGCCAATTTACTCACTCTTTACTCTCTTTTAAGCGGTTTCAAACCTTTAAATGTTTCTTTATTCTGTTGAACACAAAGAATACTCATCCATCTATTATGTAAGTCAGTGGTTTACAGGTTTTCAGTTTTCTTCAAAATATTTTCTTTAGTGTTCAACAGAATAAAGAAACTCTTAAAGGTTTGAAACCATTTGAGTGAGAGTAAACCATGGGTAAATTTTCATTTTTTGGTGAACCATACCTTTCATTACCTGATTTAATCGAGGCCTAGTCCTGGCTTAAGCCCCATTTGTTAAACTGACCTATAGAGCAGTACATCATACAGATAGACAGATATACAATCAGATAGACACCCATTTAAAATCCATTTTTTCAGGAGTTTAAAAGATATTAGATTTATTGCAGGTCTTAAAATTTAAAGTACATCATACCAAAAGCAATTCGTCACTGCTTATCAAATGCCTGAACTGATCATCAGCAGAAGTTTTAGCATTTTGTTAGTCTGGCGTCTGGTGTGTGAACACTATGACCGTCCCACAGCTAAAACCTAGCCCAAATTGGGTCATGTAACAAGACAATTATCTCAAGCAAACCAGTACATACAACAGACTACAACAGAACCAATGAAAAGAAAAAAATGGATGTTTCAACAATAGTCATGGTGACAGAAATGCTGACAGAAAAACTCCAAAACACCTCCAGAATGATCTGAGAGACTGATAAAAGTCATACAGAAAATGCTGACTTTAATTAATGATAAAAGTCGACCTACAGTCATCTGAATCTTATGTTTGTCATCAATGGCTTTTTTCTCTTGGCTATTTTTGTTCAATAAATTATGTGTGAGAGGTCATTGTTCATCTGAGGGTTTATCTCATGAATTTTAAGCCCTGCCAAAGACCATATTGTTTTTTTAAATGATTTCCTGATGCAAAAAAACATTAGGTTCATTAGGGTGTGCTAACTTCTTCACATAATTGCACAGACTATACAAATAGTTGCATAGAAAGATAGAAAGACAGTCAGGTAGATGATAGACAGATGACAAAAAGGCAGATGGAGATAGAATGGCAGACACACAGACTGATAATCCACAAAGTCATTAAGAAAGATAAACTGAAAGTCAGACGATTGACGGATGACAAACATGCAGATGGAGATACAATGGAAGAGAGACAGAATCAAAGAGTCAGATGATAATCTCTTAAACGTTTAACCAGACTAAAGCACATTAGAGTACTTACTGTGTTCTGGCAAAATCTTCTCAAACAATATCCACTAGCGGGATCCCATCTCTAGATGAGTGTTGATGTGATCTTCGTGCTCTGTTGCTCGTGTGAAGCACCTCGTGTTTTCACGAGTAGGAGTTGTGGTTAACAAAGCGATATGCAAATGAGATTTCCTGTGCCAAAAAGACCTCAGACGCTACCAATCAATAATCAAAACTATAATCAGAACTACATATGAATGATTTAAAGATTGCACATGTATGTGAAAGTTGCCTAAATGCAATATAAATGCACAAAGGAAATGTAGCAAGATGAATTCAAGCTGATCATTTCCTTAGCACCATTTAATATTAGCAGGATAAATATAGTTTAACCACAACGATGAGGGTAAGGGTTGCTCAACAGAAAGTACATATGTGGTCGGAAACTTCTCAATCTCAATGATCTTCCGGCTCTTATGCCGTTGATAAACAGTTTTTTAAGAGATAAGGTTTATTAAAAAGACAAGATGCACCAACTGTGTGTTTTTTCCATGATATAACTTTATTTATTAACTGAGAATCAGTGGACAGTGACACTATTTCATGTCCATGAAAGCTGTCATTCCATGTGTACATTGATTTATGCTCCGATTAAGAATAATAATGATGTTAAAAAATGGTAAGGGGGTAAACGTACAAAAGAAAGATGCTACGTTCGATTTGCATATTTAAAAATATTAAAAGTACAAATTAAACTGAAAATAAAGACCACCCCGAGTGTTTATCTCCTAATAGCTGATGTGTTTAGTAGTATCCTGTTAAGAGTTCTTAATATAAATACAACAAAAGTTAGCTCTTAAATATTAATTACATTCATAAGATAAACAGGGGAGTGACTTGAAAGACGGTTATTAAACAAGACAAAAAAATGAAACAATATAACACCGTGAAGCAAGTTAAGCAGACAGGAAAGGTCACAGGTCACAGCGTAAAACATAAAAGCTATTTCTTTAATGCGTGTGTTTTCCTTTAAGTGAGTTTCACTGTAATAATTGAAAACAAAGTGAATCAAATGCATCTCAAACCAGTTGGAAGACCCTCGCTGTTATTTATATATTAATCTTTCATTTGATCCGTTATAATGACTGAAAATGTGGCTAGCGTGTAGTAACATCTTTATATATATATATTCACTATGCATACCTTCAGTATATCACACATGTCTGCTTCTCTATTCATACAGCAGTAGCAGGAGGACATTTGAGCTTTAGCAGGACACCTCCATGGTTTGTGGTCCAGAATTGGGCCCGTCCAGTGGGCTGTTGAGGTTGCGGTTGCGGGATCCGTCTGTGGAGGTGATGCTGGAGGATGAGGAACGGGATCTGGACAGACGGGTCATGCCGGCTGCAGGTACTGTGGGTCGTAAAAGAGATTTTGTGTTTATTTTTGTTTTTGGTAGCTTCAGGGGGATAAAAATACAAGCATCATGCAAGAGGAAACCAAACTGAGAATGTAATAACAGATGATCACAGGTTTGTCTTGTGTCGTCTGCCTACACGCTGGTATAAATGTGAACATGAAAGCATTGCTGATGAAAGCAAATTACTTGCTGAGCACAGACGCATACAAGGCAAAGTGAAAACAACTCATGCTGTCTGAAAACCTACAAAAAGCTGCTAAATGATTGAAAAAAAAAATAATAATATATATATATATATATATATATATATATATATATATATATATATATATATATATATATATTTATATATCTATACACACACACACACGCGCACACAATTTTCAAATCTTTTTAACATAAAAATATAGACAAATCATAACAGAAGTAGAATAAAGAACACATGAAAAAGAAAAAACAGCATAAATAAATAAGTACTTTAGAACAGGGGTTCCCAAATGTTTCAGTCCACAACCTCCAATATCCTCTGAGGTGGTTATAAATACAGTTAAATATAGCTTGCATGCAACGGCGCTGCACACACACCAATAGGCCCAAGACAATTCTTCATTCAATTTTTTAATGTATTTGAGTGCTGTAAATGTGCCAGAAAGTTTAACCTGGTGGTATAATACCAATCTGCTGCATTAGACACTATTGCTGTATCTTTAATATAATGTGATCACCACAGGGGTGACAATCCAATAGAACTAGTAACTATGAGCTACTATAGTAAATATGTAGTATATAGTAGCTATAAACTACTATTTTTATCTTCAGTTAGGTTATGAATAAAACATGGTAATTCTAATTAATTAAAAGTTATTGAAATCGACATTCAGAACCTATAATCGATTTAATTTTTCCAGGTCAATTTTTTTAATTACTTTCCCTACTGTGTGTAGTCATATGACCCCACTCTGTTAAGGCTGATTTATACGTCTGCGTCAAACGCATGTGCCCCTTTCGAAAAAAATTACTACACATCGCATGTTTGGATTACATTGATGATGATTGGAAGCTGCGCCAGATGCCTTGATATGACATATTTTCTATTAAAATAAAATTATTTACATTGAAAATTATATTTTCTACTTTTGAAAACATTGAAAATATTAGTTTTGTTATAAAATTAGTTTTCACTTTTTATAAGAAAAAAAGTGACTTGGATTTAGGCAATGTGTGTTTTAATTACAGTTGTTCAGCATTGATGTTCAATAAATAATCATAAATAGCAGATAGTCTGTGTTTACTTCAATTATTTTAAAATAAAGTAATACACCCTTCATTCAAAAATCTCTTATAATATTTGAACATTTTTACTGTACAAAACCTGTCAGTGAACTGTGAGGGCAAAAAAATAAAATAAATAAATAAATAAAATAATCATTCATTAATCATAATCGATTTAAAATGTTCAATTAATGTAGATTTTAGACCAAATTACACAGCCCAATTTCTAATGGTTTAATAAAATGAATTAGATTTTTGGAAATCACCAAGCAAGACCCTTTCATTGTCTCACAACCCCTCGGGGGGTCCCGACTCTCACTTTGGGAACCACTGCTTTAGAACAGACTTCAACAAATAAAACCTAAATTGAAAATAAAGTAAATAAAAACATAATTTGTATTGGCAACACTTTAGAATAACAGTTCATTAGTTAAAGTTAGTAGATGTATTTACTAATATTAAGTATGAAAAATCTTGTAAAGCATTAATTAATCATAGATCAACATTTACTAATGCGTTATTAAAATCTAAAATTGAGTTTGTTGACAAGTTAATGCACCGCAAGTTAACATGAACTATACTATTTAACTTAAATAATGTTAAATAACATCAACAATGATATAATAAATGTATTGTTCATGTTAGTAAATACATTAACTAAAACTAACTAATGGATCAATACTTTCAAGTGTTAACTTTAAATTAGTTTTTTTTTTTTTAGAAAAAAGCCACAGAGAGGAATTTCTGCAAAACAGATGTACCAAACAAAACAAAAACATACATAAAAACCAATAAATGTGCAATGAAGAAAGCATAAAAAATAATTAAACAAATAAAAAAGAAATAAATATCTACATTAAGAATATATCAAAACTAAAAACATTAATATAAATATGCAGAAATTTTTTAAAAATCCATTAAAAAAACACATCGGTCAACCACACATAAAAAAGTCAAATATCACCATGCGAATACTGTAAACCAACACAGAAGAGAAGCATGCATATATAGAGCGTTCACAATAATTGCTGGTTCACATCCAAATACCTGATTCACAGCTCAGATGACTGAGCAAAACATGAGGGACTGTTGGCGAACGTTGACGGGAAACAAACAGACAGAACAATAAGACATCTATTAAATACAGTAACATTTTTAACATAGTTCTGTTAAGGCTCTAATTACAGTAAGCGGCAATTGTTTTTTAAAATTGAATTTCCTCTGTAAATCCTGCAGGTGTTTTAATGGCCTCTGCGGGCTCTTAAATCTCAAAAGCTTTTTTTCTGCAGTGACATTTTTAGCAGCTGAACCTCAAACTGCATTTAGAGTTCTTCACCCACAGAGGGCATCAAGATGACAAAACATGCCTTTAGAAATCATTACGTTTATAAGAAAGCCTGTTTCCACTATGGAAAGTATAGTAACAAATTACAAATACTCAAACTACTGTAATTGAGTAGGTTTTTTCAGGAATTGTAATTTCCTAAGTCGTTTTAAAAATGTGTACTTTTACTTTCCCTTGGGTGCATTTTAGTGCAGTATCTGTACTTTTACTCCACTACTTTCCTTCAACCTGCAGTCCCTACTTTATTTTTTCTTGTCTATGGGAATTACCAAAATCAGTCCTGTAATTCCTGTCCAATCAAATAGCACATAGAAAGTAAATCGCATCATTATGAACTACCTTAAGACATGGGCGATTTATAATCGCAGCAAACTGTTTGGAAGCATTACAAGTGTCCAAGAAGTTGTCCAAAATCTTTACACGCATTGACCCAGAGACTGTTTAGATGCAAGTCACCGATGAGAAGAAGATGGATGTTTATTGTACGATGACTGAAATGGCCTTAAATACCCAGCAGGCACAGGACGTCAACATGACGTCAGATTGACGTTGTACCCCAACGTTGTGAGGACATTGCATTTTGTTTGCTAATGAATATCGGGTTGACATCAGAACTCAATGTCAGGCTGACGTCAATGTGTAACATCCAACTTAAAATCAACCAAATTTTTGGTTGCCATACCTGATGAATAAATAGTATTCAGTATTTGACATCAATATGATGTTGGTTTAAGATGTTAGCTCAGCGTTTGATTTAAATCAAACAAAACTCAACAAAATATCACAACCTAAATCTAACCTAATATTAACGTATTATAACGTTGTGTGCCTGCTGGACAATCACTAAACACACTAAAGAAATGATACGTTTCCACACATCCACAAATTACATGGAAATGCATCAGCTTTTTACAGCGTAATACTCACTACTCTTGAGTACTTTTTGAAAGGTCTAATTTTTACTCTTACTTTGAGTAATATTTACAACAGATACTTTTACTCTACTTGCACTATATATATATATATATATATATATATATATATATATATATATATATATATATATATATATATATATATATATATATATATATATTTATTTATTTATTTATTTATTTATTTATATACAGTTGAAGTCAAACTGATGAGCCCTCTTGTGAATCTTTTTGTTCTTTTTTCAAAATATTTCTCAAATGTTGTTTAACAGATCAAGGAATTTTTCACAGTATTTCCTATAATATTTTTTCTTCTGGAGAAAATCTTATTTGTTTCGTGTTTTGGCTAGAATGAAATCAGTTTTGAAACCATTTTAAGGTCAATATTATTAGCCCACTTAAGCAATAGTTTTTTAATAGTCTACAAAACAAAATATTTTTATACAATGACTTGCCTTATTACCCCAAGTTGCCTAAATAACCTTATTAATCTAGTTAGGCCTTTAAATTGCATTTTAGGCTGAATACTAGTATCTTGAAAAATATCTAGTCAAATATTATGTACTGTCATCACGGCAAAGATACAATAAATCAGTTATTAGAAATGAGTTATTATATATAATTATTATTAGGCCTTATTCTCATAATCATGCATTTTGCTTTAAATTTGGACTTTTTGTACCTGCTGTGGTTAAAAAGATGTAAGAGAAAAAAAGAACTATACAAATTATACAGGTTACTCTGTTACCAGTAGTGCTAAAAAAAAAGGAAAAAAAATAATGAATTATGATTTAATATTGCACTGTTCTGTTCTTTTTTCATAAATATTATAATATTTTTGAACTAGTTTGAAATATCACAGTATGTTTTGATAGCACAATCTCAAGATAAGAATGACCAAAATTAGACTCCTCCTGATGTGACCCGGTTAAAAACTCTCCAGAGCTTTTGATGGCTTAATTGAAAAGTCTGGGATGAAAGTTATAAAGCCTTGTGCTCACATGGCAAGACACTGCAAGTGAACAGAGTAAAAAATGAACTAATATTTTTCACAGTGATTGATTTCATTAAGAATTGCACACTTTTTTGTAATGTGGAACTTTTTTTGATGTGGAAATATCCAATTGAGACATTATTTAAACATTCACTCATTTTTCATATATATTTTAGCACAAAAATCTGAACAGTGGATTACCTTTGAATCACATTTTTTGACATATTAGAGTGAAAGATTTTTACAAAAGGAGAACAATTATTTTCACAATTTTTGCGTAATATAATGTTTAAATCTGTCTTTGATAATCTAAGAATCTACATAGAAATTAAAATGTAAAGTTTGGCTAATGTAAGTGGTGTTGAAGTGGAGATTTATGACTCTAAAGAAAAAAAGTATGTTAGAAAAGAAGCTAATATCTAAAAATAATATTGTGATTGAAATCTATAGACACAAACTGGTAAGAGTGACACTTAAAAAAGGTTTTTTTAACACTTCTTTAGGCTGGAAATCTTCATGTAAAGCCCAATTGTCAGACACAAAACAATGTTTTTGCCTGCAGCGTCTCGCCTTAAAAGCCTGGTTTGCCTCCAGACGTGACGTAAATTCCTGCGAGATTGCAACAAGAACTCTAACACTGCACAGAAATGAAACAGCAAGTCTCTCTGGAGGAGGAGGAGGAGGTACGAGGTCAGAGAAAGGGTGACATCTTTTCACACTGAGCGCTGGCAGCACACCGAGCGCCAAAACCTGTCAACAAATATGTGAGGAGGCCTCATTCAGAGCACATCGTGATTTTGCGCACGTCTGCCGCTTGGAAGAAAAAACTAATCAACATGGAGCGAGTGGGAAGCGATGCTGAGCTGTGTGTGGTAAAAAAAAAACAACAAGAAATAAAAACAGTCTCCCCGAGCCGGATTTGTCTTGATAAAAGATGGCCATTAGTCATAGTGTTGTGCTGAATTGCTAATTAGCATAGCCTAGCGTCTGAGAAACGCGGGTAAACAGATGCGTGTTTACGGAGTAAGTTGACCCAGATTGCTCGGCAGATTAAACAAACATCTGAAGGCAGATTCACAGGTTAGGGAAAGTCAAGAGCAGAGGTAAACAGATAATAAAAATACTCACTGTAGCCCATTCCTTGTACAAAGTATTTGAAGGCTTCGGCCAGCTTTCCGGGCTGTTGGGAGAAAAGAGGATGTTCATGTATTCAAATTATAGCAGGCATTCACAATGGTAAAGATAAGAGCAGGACGCAGGTGGTTAATGTGGTTTTCAAGGTTACAAAATGGAGATAATACTAACCTGAACAACCTGAGGCAGACCTCCACAATCAGCCATCTGACACACACAAACAGAGAGAGAGAGAGAGAGAGAGAGAGAGAGAGAGAGATGAGTAAAATAAGACAGAGATAAAAAAAAAAAATCACTGTGAAGAACAGATCAAAATATAACACTGCAGGCCAAACAATGAAGCTTTTTTGTAACACTTTACTTAAAGGGTCATTTTAAATGCAAAGATGAGACTGTTTGAGGTGTCTTTTTCATGACAACTTGACTTTATCAAGACAACATAACTTGTCATAAAACTGTCATAAACATGACTATCATGAGGCCCATATAATTGTGTCATTCATTTTATTACAGCTACAGCATCATTAATATTTTGCTTGACCTCAACTACAGTGGTGCAAACTGAAATTGTCATTAAAATAATCATTAAATATAAAAGACACTTTTATAAAGTTATTTAGCAGTGTCTTGACACTTTTACTAAAACATTTTAATGGCAAATACACTGAAAAGTGTGAACAGGAAAAACTTGATGCTTTTATAATGAATTATAATGGCCTCATGACAATCATGTTTATGGCAGATTTATGAGAGGTTATGTTGTCTTGATAATATCAAGTTGTCATGACAAAGACACGCAGACTATGATGAATTTGTTTATGTCAAGTTGTCGTAACAAAGACACCTCAAGCAATGTCATCTTTGCATTTAAAATATTCCAAACACTCCATATTCATGTCATACAGTATGTCATGATTATAAAGTTGTCAAGTCAATGCCTCATGTCAGTCTTATAAATTCCCTCTTCAAGTAAAGCTTTACCGTGTATTTTATAATTTCAGTCTAATGGAAAGAAACATCAAAAACACACTTTAAAGTGTTTCTTTTGTCACACTTTATCAATTTGGCTGCATTTGCACTGCAGATCTTGATCTTGATGGTCAACTCCGATTTTGTGACTGTATCCGATTTTTTTGATGACCTGCTTATATCTTATATATTTTAAAAGTGACTCGTATCCGATTGTCTGCATTTACACTGTACACGGCAAAGGCGAAATGAACAGGAAAAAAAGAGTGGGCGCTGACTATCAGCTGATAATTAAAGAGTCTTCTTTTCTCTATTGCTGTATGTAATCTATTCACAGCTTTTGACAAGCTGTTTTACGATAGTTTATGACAGAATGGTTCTCATTTGTCCATCTTCTTTTGATATATAGGCTTTTTTAAACCTTTAGGCATCTTAATGTAATGTCCATGTCGTGATTTATGCATTAGCTTTATATTAGTCTATAATATATTGGTTACATGGCAGAAATTGCGGTCTCTAGTTCTCGTTAACATGCTTAAATACCTGTGCTATATGACAATATAAAAGCTGTATAAGTCCTCGTATATGAGATTTAAGTTGGGACTCTGCTGAAGTCTGTTCTGACTTGACACTATTCGCTATAGTTTTTAATGACGCGCGACTCTCATTGACAGATAAAAATCTGATCTACCGGCTTCCACTTCAGACACGAGAACACAGATCCAATGTATATCGGATAAATTTCCACTTATGAACAAGGCCTAAATCTGATTTGAGTAAATCGGAATATATGTGATTTGTTCTTGCTTACACGTACATAGGCCATATCCGATCTGTGCCACATGGGAGAAAACAAATCGGAATTGAGTCACTTGAACAGTGCAGTGTAAATGCAGACTTTGTGTCTGTAGATTTCAGTTACAAAGCATATTTTTAAAGGAATTTTGTTTTCTCAAAATGAGATTTTTCTTCAGCACTGAGCCATGAATCTCCACTTCAGCTGCAGGTACATACACCAAACTGCACATGATTTATTCATGTCTGTATTCTGGAGGCTTTTTTGCAGAAAGTAGTTTCCAAATTAATTTTGTTTGTTTGCAAAACAGATTGACAAAATCCCCACAGTAATTTTTTTCTCTAATATGGAAAAATTAAATGAAACAACACTTTTCCAATGTTCAAATTTTCTTGCTAGAATTATATGCAAATTGGTGCATATTCAATTAAATAAAGACTTATTTGAATATTTAAACATAACAGACAAGAAAACTTGTGATGAAAAAACATTTGTAAGTATGGTGATAAATATTAGTTATTTTCTTCCTGCAGTGTCCTGTCTTAAGTGCTGACGTTTTAGAGTTTTAAATAGTTGTGTGGCTTACCTTGAGCAAGGTGGTCTTTGTCGGATTTAACCTTGAGTTGCATTCAACCTGTAGTGCAAAATTATTCAAGAGGTTTAAAATATTCAAGGATTCAACAACAACAACAACAACAACAACAACAACAACAACAACAACAAAAACTGCAGCAAAATGACCTTGTACTTCCAAACTTACCACAGCCTCCACAGCAGGGGAAGTGTCTCCAACCACCAGAAGTGCAGGGCATCTGCACAAAGATCAACAGCCAGTGGTGAAAAACAATAAACTAATAAATAAATAAATAATGTTTATTAAATCTATTATTTATTCATAAATAAATATTTTAAATAATTTATTAAATATTGAACTAAATAAAATTAAAATGATTTATTAATTTAGTAAAAAAATAAAATAAAATAAAATAAGCTCTGGTAAAACAATAAAGAAAAAAATAAAATAAAATATGCTCTGTTATAAACAATACAGAAAAATAAATGAATAAATAAAATATAATAAAATAAAACAAAAATAAAATAAGCCCTGGTAAAACAAAAAAACAAACAAAAACAAAACAAAAAAAAACTCTAGTAAAAATAGTGGTAAAACATTAAACAAATCAAATCAAAATAAATACTTACGTCAGTGTCTTCACTATGTTCTCATTAAGACCAGCAATAGGCCTCTCGATTCCGAGGTCTTGACGCCTGTTCAAAACAAACACACAATTTACACGTCTGCTCCCAAAAGTGATAACAAATGCACACACTCAATTATTATTTTTTTTGCTTGTTCAAATTACTTATTTAAAATGAGCTAAAACAACACAATTCTTAAGAATTTATTGAGATTTAATTTTTTTTAATTACATAAATTTGTTAAAAATTAACCTAATTATTTTGTGTGTTGGGACAAACATGAATGAATTGTGTGGAACCCTGCATTTTTTACAATGCATGATAAATTTAACGTGACATCACTTACGCGTTGTATGAGCCGCAGAAGAGGGCCAGGTTGTCCTGGTTGATGTCCTGTGCGATGTGCAGGCGGTACGTCTGGATCAGCTCCTGGTTGTCAGTCAGTTCCTCCTAAATGACCACAATAACAAAAAAGCTGGCTCAAAAAAAAACATCATGGGATTGATTGTTGAGCCATTATAGAGATTTACTCACAGTGCTGAAGTGATGCGCCATCACAATGTCCACAAGATTGCTAGTCCATCCAGTCAGCTAGAGAAAATAAAATAAAAATAATAATAATATGTAGAGTTGAATTTGAAAATTATTAGCCCCCCTTCAATTTTTTCTTTTTCTTTTTAAAAAAAAAATATTTCCTGAATTACGTTTAGCAGAACAAGGAGAATTTTCACAGTATGCCTGATAATATTTTTTCTTCTTGAGAAAGTCCTATTTGTTTTATTTTGACTAGAATAAAAGGTTTAAGCAGTAATTAAAAAAAAAACATTTTAAGGTCAAAATTATTAGCCACTTTAAGCTAACTCTTTTTTTCGATAGTCTACACAACAAACCATCGTTATACAATAACTTTCCTAATTACCCTAACCTGCCTAGTTAACCTAATTAACCTAGTTAAGCCGTTAAATGTCACTTTAAGCGGTATAGAAGTGTCTTGAAAAACATCTGGGTAAAATATTATTTACTGTCATCATGTCAAAAATATAATAAATCAGTTTTTAGAAATGAGTTATTAAAACTTTTATGTTTAGAAATGTGTCGAAATAATCTTCTTTCTATTAAACAGAAATTGGGGAAAAAATACACAGGAAGGGGCTAATAGTTCTGACTTTAACTGTATATGAAAAATATGGTAAATAAAATCACATGCCTGTTCAAATAGTTTGTTCATCTTTTATTTTATTTTATTTTACTTTAAATATATTCTCAACTGTATTTACCACTGCATCTACATAAAAATTACATTCTTGACTCAAAATGATTTGATTTTACAAAGTTTATTCACTGCAGACACCAAACATTTATTAAATTGAATTAGTTTTTACCGCTGCAACAACAACAAAAAATATTGTATTTTTAATTTAATTTAATTTAATTTAATTTAATTTAATTTAATTATTGTTTATTAGCATCTTTTTTTGTACCAAAAAATAAAAAAACTTGCACTTGCTATCGCTGTTACAAAAATATGATATTTTATTTTTTATAGTATATTATATTATAAAAAATTATATTACATTAATTTTTTATTTATTTTATTTTTTATTTTTTGCTATTATTGCTAGTCCACCCAGTCAAATAGAGAAAAACCAAATCCAACTTAAATGGATGTGTAAAACAGTATAAACACAGATAGGACACCATCTGTTTGTTCAAAGTGTTTGCTCACCTTAGAAGCAGCCCAGTCTATCCAGCCCTCAGCGCAGGGGTCCACATTGATCAAAACAAGCCCCTCAACCAGCGACGGATGAATTAGCTGCAGAAAGAGCACAGGATTGAGCCTTTAATGAAGGAAACATGTGGAGAGGGTCTAAAAAATGCATGCAGACACATCAGAATAGGAGCTTTTAGCGGCTGAACTCAAAGTATCACCTTCAGCAGCCCCGACCGTCACAGGCATTAATCTTTCAGTATGCCAGACTGCTGCTTTATGACTGGCACTTTATTAAGCCAGACTTTCATTTTATTACTGCTGATATAAAATAATTATTGTGTTTATATTTGCATTTACTGTAATTTTTTGTATGATTTATTTATTGTATTATATTTATATATTTATATTATATTTTTAGAATTGTAATTATAATTGTATTTTATTATTGTTTAATATTTATGTTGTTTCTTTAAATACTGTTTTGTATATATATATTTTTTAAATGTTTTAATACTGTTTGTACGAAAGAATTCTTGCATTTGTTATTTTAATTATTTATTTTTGTTCTAAACAATGCCGGTACAATGTGTGTGTGTGTATATATATTTGTATATTATGTATATGTGTGTGTGTATTTTTTTTTTTCAATTTCATTTTATTTCTGTGCCATTCCTGTATTGTTATTACAACTGCTGACACAAAATAATTATATATATATTATGTTATTTTGTCATTTTGTCAATTGTTTGCTATTCATTTACTTAAAATTTTACTAAATTACTACTTTTTATTTTAATTTCTCCCATGTTGTTTTTCCACTCTGCTGCTAAAAAATAATTCTTGTTTTTATTATTTTATTTTATGTTATTTTGGTTTGGTTTTCAACCAAATCAATTTATTTTACTTATGTTTTTATATATAAAAAATTGTTGTATTTATTTATTCATTTATTTATTTGTTTGTTTATTTAATTCTTGCATTGTCTTTACCAAACACTGCTGGATGTAGAAATAATGAAATATACATTTTATCCATTCTAATTGACCTGATATGTCAGTCTATGCACGCACATAAAGTAGTATAAATGATACAGGACACATACCAAAAGTGAATGAGGAAAGAGCAAAGATATATTAATAGATGTCTTGCATAAAATAAATGCTGAATATATTCGGCCTGTTGGTGCGTCAGAAATGTTTAGACTTTGATTAATGGCTTGAAAAGCTTGAGGCTGCAGTATAATAAAAGTCCTGCAGTCACAGTCTCTGGGGATAATGCAGTTTTGCAGCACGATTTTGACTCAGCTCTAAAAGGCCAGGTGGAGAATATATGATGAAGATATGTGATACTGCTGCTTGATAAAGAGCATGGACACACTACAAATGTGCACCATCCTTTAAGGGATTTTATTGTTAACTAACACTAACTACTAAAAATCATTCATATTGTTTAAAATAAAATAAAATAAAATAAAATAAAATAAAATGTAATAAAATAAAATGAAATGAAATAAAAAGTGGCCAGTGGTTAAAAACAATCACCTAACAAATAAATTAACATAATTAAAATTATTATTTAGAAATAATTATTTTATATAAATATTGAAATATTGAAATTAATGCAATTCATGAAGAACCTTTAATGCAGGGGTGATACAATAAAATAAAAAAACAAATATAAATAAAATTTAATTACATTACTTAAAAAGGCTGTGGTTAAAACAACATAGAAATATAATAAAATAAAATAAAATAATTTTTTTACCTTTGCAATTAATTAAAAAAACCTACAAAATTTACTCAAACTAAAAAGAAATTAAAATTAAATAAAATAAAATAAGAATTGGTAAAAAAACAATACAGAAATAAAATAAAATAAGCTCTGGTAAAAATAATACAGAAAAAAAAGCTCTGGTAAAAACAAAACAGAACAAAAATTAAATTAAATAAAAAAGAAAAAAAAAGTAAAATAACCTCTGGTAAAAACAAAACTGAAAAAATAAAATAAATAAAATAAAATGTGGTAAAAATAAAATAAATAAATAATAATAATATAAAATGAAATACACAAATAAAATAAGCTCTGGTAAAAACAAAACAGAAGTAAAATAAAACAAGCAGTGATAAAACAATACATAAATTATATAAAATACATAATTTAAGTAATTGAAATAAAAAACTGAAATACAAAATTGAAATACAAAATATGAAAATAGAAAATCGAAAAATAAAACATTTTTATTAAATAGAAATACAACAAGTAAAAAACCACACATAACAATTTCTTAAAATTAAAACTGAAAATAGAAAAAGGAATTCCAGTAAAAAATATGAATATAGAAAATATAGCTATCATGTAGTTCTTGATGTATATTCTGTAATTTAATCTGTTATTCTAAAATAAATATTATTAGTCAAACATTATATATGGATGCATGAATAAACATTTTCCTTTCAAAAATGTGTCATTCAAAAATATTGGTAATAGGTTTTAAACATCTCTGTAGCTTTGCTAATAAATCAACATCAGTAAGTCAGCAGTCGTTGTTGTTTCTTTGGGCAAAAACAGCTAACGTCAAACAGTTAAACTGTTGGCTTCCCTGCCCCTTGTTTACAGCAGAGAGACGCCAAAATGTTGCTAAGGTTATGCCAGTGGGTTTGAGAGAGAATTCAGTTTTCTGTGCACACACTGAATGCTAATGTAGGGGATTCAGTTTCATAATAAAGAAAGAGAAAGAACGAGCTAGAAACAGAGACCTTAGGTGAAAGGGATAGTTCACCAAAACAAAATTCAATCTTTTACTCCCACTCCAGTGGTTCCAAACTTTTATTTTGTTTGAGTTTCTTTTTTTCAACTGAACACAAAAAGTTGTATAAAAATGTAATAATATATTAAACAGTAGTCATTTGACATCCATAGTGGGGGAAAATACTGTGGAAGTCAATGGGTAATGGTTTCCCACATTTTTCAAAATAATGTATTTTTTGTTCAACACAAGAAAGAAACTCAAACAGTTTTTGAACAAGTGTATGTTGAATACATGATGACACAATTAAGTCATAACTCAACTATTCATTTGGTCTCACTTTATAGACCATTTTGAGGAATGTAAACAATAACAATGACCTCAACGTATTCCTTGTTTTGCATTTTAATTTCTATAGCTTCTGAGAATCCAAGCAGAGCCACATATTGATAAATAATGTTATGACAGCTGTTTTACATTACAACTGTTATGATTGAATTGCCTCTTGTTACAGTCATGAAATAGTTTGACAACATGTAGAAAATGTTCATGGGTCATTAACATCATCACATTGAAATATTAGTCTATATTGGTTTATATTAGATGGCCTTAACTATGTACTTGAGTCAAAAAATAAACACAATGTACTTACTGTGTTCACAATGTATTGCAGAACACTTGAGGTAGAATACTGGTGGAGTTAAGGCTGATTTATACTCGACGCGTCCACTAGTTCGCTTGAGTGCCAGCTGCGAATGTGACGTCATCACAGTTTTTGCAGAGGTTTGCTTTGGGTGCGCGCAACATGCTTTCAGAGTGCATTAATTTTTTTAAGACTCGAATGAACAGTTTGCATGGTGCCACGTTTCAATTGAGTTATATTTGAATCACTTTAGGGCTACATGGTGGTGCAGTGGGTAACACGTTCGCCGCACAGCAAGAAGGTCGCTGGTTCGAGCCTCGGCTGGGTCAGATAGCATTTCTGTGTGAAGCTTGCATGTTCTCCCTGTTTTCGCCTAGGTTTCCTCCGGTTTCCCCCACAAGTCCAAAGACGTATGAATTAGGTAGGCTAAAAATTGTCCATAGTGTATGTGTGTCAATAAGTGTGTATGAATGTTTCCTAGTGATGGGTTGCAGCTGGAAGGACATCCGCTGCGTAAAACATATGCTAAATAAGTTGGCAGTTAATTCCGCTGCGGCGACCCCAGATTAATAAAGGGGAATAAGCCGAAAAGAAAATGAATGAATGAATGACTTTAAAGAGATTTTGGTACGCCTATACAGATATCTTTAAGATCCGTCCATGTGTGATCAAAGTGGCAAGGCAGTGTGGAGTTTGCATGTTCTCCCTGCCTTCGCGTGGGTTACCACATGGCCAGTAATTCTTGGCTAGAAATTGCAAGTTTTTGTAAATGTTTAGAAAAACTTGAGGGATAAGTTTGTTAAAGCGAAAAAGAGAAGCTGAGGCAAAAGTGGAGACCCAGATGGTTTTAATACATAATTACAAAATATGTTTTTACACCATTCATAGCATTTACACTAATTTATATATTCATTCATTCATTTTCTTGTTGGCTTAGTCCCTTTATTAATCCGGGGTCGCCACAGCGGAATGAACCGCCAACTTATCCAGCAAGTTTTTACGCAGCGGATGCCCTTCCAGCCGCAACTCATCTCTGGGAAACATCCACACACACATTCACACTCATACACTACGGACAATTTAGCCGACCCAATTCACCTGTACCGCATGTCTTTGGACTGTGGGGGAAACCAGAGCACCCGGAGGAAACCCACGCGAAGGCAGGGAGAACAAGTAAACTCCACACTGCCTCACCACTAATGTATATATTACAATTTTAAATGTAACACAATTTCTACAAAACTAAAATTAACAAATTATTTCTTTGATAACTGGAAAAGAATATATGAACCTATTGGTTTACAATATACTAATGTCCTGTTTATCTAGGCTTTATTGGTGATAATGGTCAGGAAGGTCTTTTAGGATATAAGTAGAGGACACAAACTAGCCAGACAGTAATGTGTAAACTGTGGAGTGGACTAAATCTAAAAAAAAAGTCTTTTTTTTAGGTGTATTTTTTTTGCTTTTATTCTTGCCATAATAAAAAATATATTAGTAGAGCAACCCATGTTTTATTGTCATTAATATGTTAATAAACATCAATAGGTAGAACTGTCCGAAATATGAACAAAAGCAAATGATGCATCAAAGTTTGATTTAAAAACATGAAGGGTTATAAATTTGTTTATAATAATTAAATTAATTTATGAAAATAACTAGTTTAAAAATCTAGAATGATGTGACGTAGTTTCATAAACTTCCAACTTCTCTGTTTATCCGTCTGATTTTACAGTTGATTTTATATTGACCGCCCCCTGTCGTTTTAAAAGAATATCTCAACTGCGAACTCCCCCCTCTTCAATTAGCGTGCACCTTCCCCCCCGGTCTTCACTTCGCGTGCACCCCCCGGGTAGGTTTAAAGGTGGGTTAAGATGTAAGGAATGGTCAACAGTGTAATTAAAGATGTAATTACATGGAGGTATTTAATCAATCATCAGTTCAATGTCAAAACATGTGTTTACACAGTAACTACAAGATATTAATTTCAGTGTAAGTTCATATTAGTTGAGACCACCATTAAGTGGGACCATTCATTGAATCAAACTGAAAAAAAGGACTTACAGCGAAGCGGGTTAAGATGTACGCTCCTGCGCCCACTCCAATGCCAATCACACTGTTCACCCTGCAAAAATGGACACAAACACATCCTGGGTCACTTCTGATGGTGGTTTTTCATCATTGTGTTCCCTACAGTGAAATACTGTAATTGGCTTAAACCGTGACAAACTGCCACCATGAGCACTTCTGTCAGGCCGAGTCCTTGCGATACAGCCGTGTTCAGTCACACGGAGCTCGCTGATGGATGTGCTGGAGGGTAATTCAGGACTAATGGAGCGCTTTGACTTTGATACTCACTTCAGCTGAGTCAGGACTGAGGGCAACATCTCTGCCAGCTCGTCCATGGTAGGATACAGGTATCTGAAAATTCAACAAAGACAATGACATTAGATGACAAAACAATGACATTAGATGACAAAATATTGGATATTTGATGGTGCAGTGCACGTGATTAATTCTGTAGGGAAAGAGGTTTCATGAGTAATTTGATGTATAAATGCATTTGTCGACTGGAGTATTCTCATAATAGCATTTTAATGTTGTTGAGAAATCCTAAGCTTACTGAGCGGCATTATCAGTCACCTTTGAGGAAGTATTGGCATAACTGTCTTTTTTAATGTATATTGATTGGTTTTTATTGTATTGTTTGTCTTCTGTTGCTAATGGACCTAGTTTCTGAAACTAAAGTGGAATATTGGTTCTATTAAATGTGTTTTCTTGGGATGCAGTTTTCATAGTGTTGTTCTAGTGGGTCACATTTTCACATAAAAAGCAGCACATTTCAAAGCATTTTTTCTTTCAAATCTTGTGTTAAACACCAAAAATCCTACTGGTTACACCTTTTTGTCCAGTTATCAGATGATTTATTGATGGTAATGTTTAAGCCTAAGATAAGAATTATTAAATTTTAAATGACAGAAGAAAATACATGAGCTGGTTGTTCAAAAAATATGAGAAAAGATTTTACAAATGATTTGGTAAAAAAAAAAAGCTTGTTAATTTGAGTTTATTGTAAAGAATATTTTAATGTATCGTTGGACTAAATGCTACATGTTCAATGTTTGTTTCTATCCCTGAAACTGAAACTTTTGGTATGTGATTGCTTTTGATAATTTGAGGGCTGCTTTAAAACTAATACACAGGGGTCAGGGATGAAAAGGAATTTTTAAGCACCAAAACAATAAAAGTGTGATACAACTTTATTTCGTTTCCATTGTTAGGGGCCGATCACACTGAACAGGATTTTTGCGTTGAGAGGCACATCTTTTGAATGGTTTACTAAAGGCCGAGAGTTGTTTTGCGCATTGCTAATGTGTCCCGCGTGCCTTGTGTTTTAACTGCCTGCTGCGCTTGCATTTTTTTTGTTGCACCATGTGTGCTCGCAGTTAAAAAAATAACTCTGAGCGGAAAAAGTGCCTTATGTCACGCGCGCTGTTTTTCATTATCCAATCAAATGAAAGCAGAGGCGTGGTTTCCATTGTATTTGAAGCAGTGGTATTTGTGTTTTCAAGATGACTACGGAGACTTTAAAGATGAACGAGAGACTAGCAGTTGCAATTGTACTAATATCAACAATGCTCACGCACAATACACAAGCTGATTCAGTGGTTGCCTAGCAGCATAAAAAGCACAGGAAGTGTTTTTTGTCAACAAAAATAGACAGTGTGTTGCACCTCAAGTTTTTAGAACGAAAAAGTGCATTTGATGTGATCTGCCACTCAGAATGTCCCCTTATTATATCAGAAGATACATACACAAATGTCAACAAAAAACTGAATGTAAGAATAGTTTATACACCAAAATAAAATTGTTTGGCTTATATGTAGTGCAAGTAGAGTAAAAGTATCTGTTGTAAATTCTACTTAAAATATGTGTAAAAAGTAGCCCTTTTTAAAAGTACTCTAGTAGTGAGTATTACGCTGTGAAATTGCTGGTGAGTTTATAAGCAATTTGTGCACATGTGTGTAAACGTAACATTCTGTAGTGGATTTAGTTACTGTTTAAGACTAATTGGTGATTTCATACCAGCAGGCACAGGACATCAACATGACATCAGATTGATGTTGTTACCCCAAAGTCGTGGGAAAATCGTGTTAACATAAGAACTCAACATCAGGCAGACATCAATGTTCAACATCGGACAGATGTTGCATTTTAGCTACTTTCCAATGCAACCTAAAAACAACTAAATATCATCATCTAATAATGTTACAGCTTGATGGTGTGTGGACGTTACCAATATGACGTCTATCAGATGTTAGATTTTAGTTTCCATGCCTGACGAATTAATGTCAGCATTTGACGTCAATATGACGTTGGTTTAAGATGTTGGTTTGACATTGGATTTTGGTCACTTTCCAACACAACCTAAAATCAACCAAATATCAACATCATTTCAAGTCAATATTGAACGTCAAAATAACATTGTCCTTAGACTCTGGTGACCTAAATCCAACCTAATACTAATGAATTATGCCACTGTGTCTCGGCTGGGATTAGTGACATGCAGTCTAAACACTCTCATGCTCATTGTTTGTAAAGATTTTGGACACTTATTTCTTGGACACTTGTAATGCTTCCAATTGGTTTGCTGCATTTATAAAGCACCCATGCCTTAAAATTGTTCAGTATAATGTGATTTACTATCTATGTGTGATTTTGGCAGGAATCACAGGACTGATCTTTCTACTGATTAGAAAAAAATTAAGTAGTGACTGCAGGTTGAAGGAAAATAGTGGAGTAAAAGTATCGATACAGCACAAAAAATGTACTCAAGGGAAAGTAAAAGTACACATCTTTAAAACTAATTAATAATAATTCCTGAGAAAAACCACACAATTACAGTAATTTGAGTATTTATAATTTGTTACTTTGCACCACTGCTTTGGATCAATTAAATGCAGGCTTGGGGAGCAGAAGTGACTTCTTAAAAAACATTACAAATCTTACTGTTCTGCAGCTGTGTTTGATGTCATAAATTTACAAAATTTATTTATATATGGAGTTACATTTTTGACAAAAAAAATGCATTCCTATTTTGTGAACAAATAAACCAACAACCAATCAAACAAACTGTATGAGTATCGTTTTTTTATTTATCCAGCCATTCTGTATTCTCATATTAAAGATTTTGGCTGTGCAGCTGTGGCATTTACCCTGTAGGAAATGGGGGTCCTCCCTCCTGCTGTCCAGGAGCATCAACATGAACCACAGCGAAGTGCTGAGTGATCTCCATCATGTCCTCAAAGTTGAACAGTGTGTTGAAGCAGGACTTGTCTGAAAACCACCCAAACATCATTATCATTCTCAGATTTACAAACAAGCAACATTTTTAACATTCAGTCATTTCAATAGTTTATCCACATACGGTTCAGGCCGATGTCATGGTAGGTCAAAATGACGGGACGGTTGCCTTTAGGGCTGCCTCTCATGGTCACATGGAGCACACCGTGGGGCGTCTCAATGTCATGCTCCTGAAACAGAGGACAACAAGTCAAATACAGGTGATAAGATCTCTCCGCAAAATGCTTGTGGATTTACTATGCAACAAAGCTAGCAAAGTGTTGCTGCTGTTTTTTTTTCAGGAAGCATGTATTTGTGTGGTAAGTGATATCTCCCATGAGGTGACTCGCGCAGATGGTTGTAAGATCAATAGAAAGATCCAGATAGAAGGCCAAGCAGCTGCAGACAGTCACGATTCAGTCCTATCACACATCAGTGCTACTGCAATATGGGTATGGGCCTTAGAAATGTTGGTTTACACTAAATTATGATTATTAATAAAAAAACGTGTGAGGATTCAATTGACAATCAGTGAACTGATTCATTTTGATTGTGTATACTGTCTTAATGTAAGAAAAAGAAATGTACAGCTCTTAGACACTAATATTAATGTATTTAAATGTTGAAAGGATGAACCGTGAACTCTTTGCGCTGTAATTTCTCTCCAGCCATCATCATCTACATCTGTTTAGGATGAAATCCAAAATCTATAATGCATCCTTCCAAGAGCCCAATTAGTGCAATGATATTGGAGTTATTTATTCCGCCATTAGATACGCAAGACACACACTCACATTTTACACTACCATTTAAAAGTCTGGGTCAGTGAGATTTTCTATGCAACAAGAAAGCATTAAATTGATTAAAATAAAATTGTCATTGAAAATATTTATAAGATTACAAAATATTTCTGCGCAGTTCATTACGCTGTGCTGACTCCTGATAAATAAGGGTAATAAGGAATAAGGAAAATGAAAGAATATTTCTGTTTCAAATAATTATTGAATTTTTATTTCACCGAGTAATACTGATTTGTTTTAACACTGACAATAATAAATGTATCATTCATGAATGATCATGTAACAGTAAAGAATTCTGAATTAAAAGTATTTTAAAAACAGTATTTAAAAAGTTTTGAAATGAATACAGTTTTACTTTAGTTTTGATCAAATCTTGGTGGGCATAATGGATACTTTGAACATTAAAATATCTTACTGATTTTAAATTGGTAATATATGTGACAAGCTGACCCAAAAAGAATCACTTCCTCTGATAAAATCAAAGATATCTATCAATATGGACAGCAGACGGATGCTTCCGGAGCCATTAACGGGAGTGGCTGCAGAACTATTACAATAGCGGCATCCTGACTCTGTGACTTTGCAGAACTGTAACACACTGCAGCCCTCGTGACAGACGGTCTCCCTGCACCGTCTGATTCATATTGCAAAAAAGTCAGAAAGCAAAAAGGCTGAAATCACCAGTCACAATATAATTGGCTTCCTTTGTGCAACTCACAGGAGGTTACTGGAAGTTGTTTTTATACAATTTGAGACAAACAGAAAGCTTCGTTTGAGAAGAAATTCTCAGAAGACAGTACATCCATCTGTTTCTCATCCGTTTTAAATTTGTGATATGGTGAACACTCCAGAAAGATTTCTTTGCAAAAGAAGAGCCAACTGAGAGATCAAACAGTCTAAGAAAGTCTCAACCCAATATATATCTGCTGACATTAACAACTATAATTGTTTTAATGATTTATTCACTCTGCATATTAGCAGAAGTAGATTGGGTTGCTGGCGAGAGAGCAAACCTTGGAATGTCTTCAGTGCTTTGTGTTAAGGAAGGACCAACTAAATTGCTTGTTTTGTCCATTTATCCTGGATGGAGCATCATGTTTAGTGATGTATATATGTATATGTACAGTATATACTCATGTCACTATATATAGTACATATATAGGGCTTTATGTGTGTGCTTGAGAGAGAACATTTTGCGCATCACAGCTTCCTCTCCATCAATAATGAAATGAGTCACAGCAGAGGGACACACAGGAGTCTGAGACAGGAAAAATTAGCTTCTGTACCGAAGCTCTTTGTGTAATAAGATTCACATAACTGTGACTGGCGGTTATTTGTTAATCTAGTAAAGCTGATTACAATACGTTAATAGAACCGGAGCCTTTTCTTTTCAAATCAGACTAGGTAACTTCATTGATTTTGGTGTAAACGACTAGCTGTAAAATAGTAATTTAAAAATTAAGATCTGCGTCCAATCAAAAAAAGACTCCGCCTTTAGATACCACTCCACCCCCCCTTTTTTTTGGAAAAACCTTAATGTAGTTCACAATACAGACAAAAAGATCTCTTAAAATTAACATCTCAATGCAAACTCTATTGGTAATTGAATCCATGAAAACAAAAAATATTGATGACTCATCCTGCATTATGTAGATTTTATCCAATCAAAAGTTTCTGAAGACTGTTCCATGCATCCATTCAAAAAAGGTCCCTTCCTCCAGATTTTTTTTTATTTTTTTATTCAATGTAGATTACAATACAGACAAAAACATCTCTTACATTTAACATCTCAATGCAAAATCTATTGTTAAATGATTCCAGGAAAAAAAAAAATATATATATATATATATATATATATATGTATATATATTGATGAGTCATCCTGCATTATGCAGATTTTCTCCAATCAAAACTCTCTGAAAACTGCTCCATTCGTCTATTCCTAAAAGTCCCTGCCTCTAGATTTTTACCTTTAAAAAAAAACTTCAATGTAGATCTCAACACAGACAAAAAGATCCTTTAAAATTAATATCACAATGCAAACTCTATTAGGAATTTATTCCATGAAAACAGACCAAAAAATATTGATGACTCATCCTGCACTATGCAGATTTTCTCCAATCAAAACTCTCTGAAGATTGTTCCATCCATCCATTCAAAAAAAATTCCCTTCCACTAGATTTTTCTCTTTAAAAAACAAATACAAAAAAAAAATTTCAATGTAGATCACAATACAGACAAAGAGATCCCTTAAAATAACATCTTAATGCAAAATCTATTAGTAATTGATTGCATGAAAACGAACCAAAAATATTGATGACTCATCCTGTACTATATGCAAATTTTCTCCAATCAAAACTCCCTGAAGACTGTTCAACGCCCTAATATCACAATCTAGTGAGCAGAAAAATCATGATTCATGGGTGTGATGTAGATGAAGCAACTTGGCTATTATTCATGAAATATGTCAAAACAGATTTTAATAGCAAATGCATCGATGTAGGAAAGAAAACTGCCCTTGTCAAATGATTTTAAGGGGTCTTGCAGGGTGAGATCAAAAATAGGTGCAATTTAGTAGCGCTTGCAGTGAGGCATGCAGATTGTCTGGAACAAACGCCTGGCGTGAGTCCGAATGTTTTCAGGTCTCTGTGATATGAATGATCAAGGCCAGAGAGTGGGAGAGTCTGAAATGTAACATTAAAAAAAGCCTCTTCTAAACACATTGTCAATGTTTCAGACACACATTGTACGCTGATGTGGGTCTAGAGAGGGTGGGAGAGAGGGGTGAGGAATAGGAATGAGCCTGAAGAAAAGAAGACTAATTCAGAGGGACAAATAGTGTTGGGTCATTATAATCACTCACTATCAATATCTGGCTGTGCGAGATGATCTACACTGAGCAACTGAGTTTATTAAAAACAGAAACGCACTGAAATACTATTGATGTCAAATGCCGCAATTATCTTTCTTTCTTCGCTATTTAAATTAGGGAAATTGGTATGGAAAAGGGAACACTGCAATGTTTGTAACCTGCTGCTCCCAATCAAGAAATGCTGATTAAACAGCCTGCAGGGGTGTGAAATATATATTGTAGATGGTAATAATATACTTGTTTTAATGATAAGCAGTTTTATCAAGTATGTCAGTCTCTTTGTAAAATATTTTTTTCTCCTCAGACTAAAAGCACTGACTGCACAAGAAACCTACAAGAATTTAGTCAACCCATTTTTCTTTTTCTATTTATTAGACATAAAATTGTTAAGTTCTAAACAAGTTTTCCTAAATATTCACAAATAATGTAATTCCATATGTAATATTGACTATACCAACTAGGGATGCTCAATATATCGTTTCAGCATCGATATCGCAATGTGCATGTTCGCAATAATTACATCGCAGGGATCTGCAATGTAGTTGGGATTATAGTTGACCCGACATTAAAGTTAACAACATTGTGGAGCAATTTCATATTATAATCTTAGAGTGAAAGTTTATTATTTGCATGTGTTTTAAGACCTGACTGTAAGAATTTAAAGCAAATTTAAGCCATTTGGGCACATTAAATGAAACCTTTATAGCTTAAAGATTAATTGTACATTATATATTAATAATTAAAATTATAATTAATAATATAATTAAAATGATACGTTGTAGTTGTTGCTGTTGTTTTTATTATTATTATTATTATTATTATTATACAGTGATTATTTAATTTCTGCTTTTGAATACCGCTTGACTTGCCAGAAAATCATAAATCATTGTTTATTTGCATCTTTTCTCTGTAGTATTTAACTTTGCTTGTCATTTCTTGAATTTGTTTTATGCAGATTCGTTCCCTTGCAGAATTATCCAAATCGATCTGAAATTTTGATTTCTTTAAAGCTATTCAAGTCAAATGCTGAAAGTGCATTTATATCGCAATATATATCGCAATGAATGAAAACCTTGCATTGTCAGTTTTTTCCAATATTGTGCAGCCCTATCACAAACAGTTGTATCATGTAACATTATAGACACAACATTATCTGGTTCCAAATAGATAGTTCTGTAGTGTGCTGTTTCAGAACAAATCTCTTTTTAAATTAATCAACTGAATGATTCTTAGGGCGTTTATAACTAGGCATGGTTGCCTTAAATCGTGCCGAGGTGCGATTGTCCCCTCTCCCCCGATGACCAGCACTCACACTGCATCTTGCTTTCCGAACCTGAGCATGCTTAAGTCATTGATAATGCAACTGTTTAGTAACAGAAAAAAAGCGCTCTCGCTCAGCACAGTAAAAATTGCATTAGTTAAATAGTTTTGTATTATTTTTAGTCATTTGGGATGCAGTGACACGTAGTGAAATATTTTACTGAACAGATCCTCAACTTTTGGTGCTCATAAATTATTATAAAAGTCCTCATGCTGCAGGTATTAGGAGGTGCAGCTGACGTGCAGCGAGGGGTTTGCGTTCATTAAAAAGTGAGAATGATTAATAAATTCATATGAAACAGCCCCTTAAAAGTGACGTCGCACTTCAGTTTCGGGCTCGGGCGTGATTTGCACTCACACTAAAAGCGTACCACGCCGAAGCTCATCCAAACTGCGCTTTGGCACACCTCTTCCAACGATTCAGAGCACTTACATTTGTCAAACGAACCAGGAAAGGCAGTGTAAGTGCACCTTTACTTACTTAAGGCCTACTTACTATACTGTATTTCTAAATGACTCAGCTTTTTTGAACGAATTGCTTGAATGAATGATCAAAGACTCACTCACTAAGGCAAGGATTTGCACCACCTACTGGCAGTTTTATTGTGATATTTATATAACCACGAGAATGTAAGCCTCTAAAAATAGCTAATTTAGTAGTACTAAACCTCCCAGGATGTATTGAGATATTGTTTTTAATATTACACATACATAAACTGCAATCTTTCTTGAGAAACTGGTAAGAACATTGCTGGTTAATTTAGTTCAGAGGCTGATCGGGCAAATTTCAAATATAAATTCCTGGTAAAAAATAAAATATTTACACACCAATATTCATATTATGTTTTGAGTTCCTAAATTGTGCATTCTTGATTGAAAGTAAAATCTGAATAGCTCACTTATATACCAAATACATGGTTTTCCTCTTGCATCCAAACATTTAAACCTGGAAAAAGCACAATCAATGCAGCTCTTCTTTGGGAAGCAGAGGCTAAGCCAAGGTGAATGAATGAATTCAAGAAAAAACAGTATAAGCCTTTGCCCCCCCACACCCGCTTCTCTACCTAATAGCATCAATCACAGACCACAAGCCTGGGAGCCATTACACAGCACAAACTTGACGGCAGATCACTATTATACACACACACACACACACACACAGATGCGAATACACACCATCCATACTAATGCATTGTTAGGGAAAAAAACACACATACAGCATACACTCTCCACCACACCCTGCCAGTAGTGCTAGTGTTTTTAAGTACTCCAAATGTCCTTCATTTACTTGACCTATTAGTCAGTCATTGGGACGTTTGCCACATTTATAGCCACAAAACCCCCCAAAATGTAACCATCAACCCATAAACAACGTCTCATTTTGAACCTTCTAAACTAAAAATATTCATAACTAACACTTTAGTCTCAAACTGGATGAATCTGAGGTAAAGTAAACAAGCCGAGAGAAGCATGACTCGCATGACAAACACATCAGAGAGAATCTCATATGACATCAGGCATGCACATTTCTGCTAAAAGGAAAAGTCAGGAATCAGTAGTAGTGTCTCTCTGTCGCACACACGCACACACACTCACCACTGCATCTCCAGTACACGCATTCTGCTCCACATCCAGAACGGTTGACATGTTTCCACACACGAGACAGTGACAGCTTCACAGAGGAGACAGGAAGAGATGGGAGGATCCAGGAGAGAAACACAGAGTGGCTGAAGGAGGGATGGAGGAGAACGGACAGGGACAGCAGTAGCTAGGCAGAGATCCAGAAGGGAGGGGAGGCGGAGGAATGAAGAGAGGAGGTATGTTTTGAAAGAGAGAGAGAGATGCAGAGAGAGCGGGGAGGAGAGAAAAGTGACTGCGGTTTGCGCTGGGGAGGCAGTGCTTGCTCATGCATATGCCAGCGGCTGCTCTGATTGGACGAGAGGGAGTCAGGTGGGCAGGAGAAGGGATGAGAGGGGCAGGGCTGATACAGAGAGATGATGATGCTCTCCACTGCACTTTATTATTTGTTTTTGGGTGGGGTCAACCAGTTCAGAGGAGAGGTGCAAACTGATCTGACCTTGCACATCCACACATTTGGACTAAATATATTGATTAGATGTTAGTCATGCTAGTGATGTTCAAATGCTTTAGGATCAGGACAGATTTGGCTGTCAACATAAGATCCCAATTGATTATCTTACAAAAAATACAATCAGGTTTTTATTATTTATTCACTTTTCTTTCACCTTTGAATATTCCTATGAAATACAATAACATGTTTTTGATGTCTAATATTTTAAATGTATGGTGCTCTGCAAAACTGAGTACACCCCATTTTAATGAATATTTTTATCCATTTCTCAGTGAATATAGGCAATGCATTTTGGTGCATTTGAACAAAACTCATTTTTATTAAACATATATATTTATTTAATAATATTTTAGTCACCATACACATTTAAATAGTAAGATATTGCAACTAAATTCAAGTAAAATGTTGCAAAATATTACAAACTACAAAATTTCAACAAAAATTTTCAGTTTTCTGCTCCTTCTGATCTTTCCTCTTTCTTAATCTTTTCTCTCAAATTTCAAATTTAATGCAATTCATCTTTATTTATATAGCACCTTTACATTGTAGTCAAAGCAGCTTAACATAGAAGATTATAGTAAATGGAAACTGTCAGTTCAGTTTAGTTCAGTTCAGTGTGCTTTAAATTTCACTGCTGAGAGTCCAAACACTGAAGAGCACATCCATCGAAATTAAATCAATATTTATTTCTAGTGCACACTTAATTACAACCTTTGGTCCAACCTTGGACCAAGGTGCTGTACAACAGCATTAGCAGGTAAAAAAAACACCAATAAAATGCAATAAAAACAACAATATAAAACATTAGTAACAACAGTAAAAGTGAGAGAAAAGCAATTTAGTATAGCCTGGAACAGCCATTGGGGAATATTAAATGCACTTGAAAAAAGATTTGGGTGCTATTCTGATTTTTAGTAGTAACTTACTCCATTGTTTCGAACTCACAACTGCAAAGGCTCTATCGATCCTGCATTTGAGATGAGATCGAGGTATTTGCAATTGATGGCAGTCAGAATGTGATCTAAGGCTAAGCGATCATGTTTGGGCCTTAGCAGTGATCAGATCAGAAAGATACGGGGGCGCTAGGTTATGCAAGGTTTGATAAACAAAGAGTGAAATTTTATAGTCTGTTCAGAAACGAACCGACAACCAATGTAGTTATCACAATATTGGTGTGATATGGTCATATTAGTGGATGCTCATCAGCAAACGGGCGGCCACATTTTGGCCCATTTGAAGTCTAGAAATAGAACGTGAAGGTAGACCAATATATTTAGGTTGACTAGTTTTTGGACCGTTATTGTATATTATTTTGTTAGATAAGCTCCAGATTTGGTTTCAGTACTGACTAATCTATTGTAAAAGCATAAAATATAAAATTGTATAGCTTCTTATTAAAATTATTCCAGGTCGATTTTTTCAATTACTTTCCCTACTGTGTGTTGAGTCACCTGACCCGCTCATGTACAAGACATGTTATAAAAATGTAGCTGCTGAACTGAAAAATGTTCAGCGCTTTGCAGACATATCTGATCTCTGGTCAAGTAGAACGATAGACCCATTCTTGAACCTTATTTTGCACTATACACTGATGATTTTGGAAGCTGCGCCAGAGATGCCTTAGGTGTGTGTTTCCTTCAATTATTTTAAAATCAAGTAATCCACCCATCATTCGAAAATCTCTCACTTGTAACATGAGCATATTTACAGTGTGAGGGCAAAAATAAATAAATAAAACAAATAAATAAAATAATGGTTCATTAATCATAATCAAGTTAAAATGTTCAATTAATCAAATTGTTGATTTTAGGCCAAATCGCCCAGCCCTATTTTGTATTTCTGTGATATATATGGTGATATGAACATAATTTCACAAAATGACTTAAGTAACTGGGAACAATTTACAACTGTACATTGATTGGGATGATTTTGTAGGGGAGTGCACCTGCATAAAATACATATAAAAATGTATTTAAAAAATTTAAACACAGATAAAAACAAAATAAACCATGTTTTATGGTTTTTGGTGGAATATTGCAAAACTGAGGTAAAAAATAAAAAACTCAATCCTCTAATCTAAAATAACACTGTATAGTCTTAATTTGATAAATAACTCAGCTCAATTAATCTTTGTTAAAGTGGCAAACTTTCTAATGTCTTGTTCCCAAATGATTTTAAATTTGTTTTAAATCTTAAAGTCACAAGCCTTAAAAAAATCCATCTGAGTAAAACAAATCATTCAAACTAATAGATTATGGTTGAAATTCACCATGACTCAACAATCATGTACTGAATTGTTATTTTTAGTTAATCCCAACTTAACATCGCACATCCTGCAATGTGACTATTGCGGATACGCACATTGCATTATCAATGCTGAAATTATACATTGTGCATCCCTAATACAAATCAATAACATCTTTGCATAAATAGGAAATATTCTCTTTTGTTAAAACTTACATCTAAATAATGGTGCTTTAAGGTGTTTTAAGGTGTAGGACTTTTGAACCTGTTTAAAAATGTATGTATTGTGTATTAAAGGGGTGGTCTAGAGAGTATTTTTTGTATTTTTAAGACTTGGTTGTGTTTATAAGAAGCAATGCAATGTGTGCTCATGCTTCACTTGTAAAAGAAATATCATGTTATTTTTTTTCATATATCTTACTTGAATTATATACAGCTACTCAGGTAACATAAAAACGGCTGTCATATTTCCTAATTCCTCTGAAAGCCTGCCCTCAAGAGGCTCTGATTGCTCAGTTAACATAATGTGCTGTGACTCGTAGATCGGCACCAGGAAGCGTCACTGTTATAACATTACAGCGCATCTGGCCATGCCACTTTGCTGCACGGGGTGTTTGCGTGTAACCTGAAGGGTTTATGACATCATTAACCTGGATATATTTCTTTGTAGTCCCCCAACACTTTGTTCGCTGTAGGCCTTGCTAAGTTAACTCTATAAAAGCCAATGTCTCCCTTTGCATTGAACTTTAAGCGCATGACATTTAGAATTGCTGTTTATGTTCACACAGCTAGTTTAAAATATGATATCGTAGTGGACCATCCCTTTAATAATTTTAAACAGATTTAACATTTGTGTATGCGTCAAAGAAAACTTCCAAAAAAGTTTTGATTAAACCAAATGATTAAAATATAATAATAATGCTTCAAATGTAGTTGTTTTCCCACTGTGCATTGGAATGTGTTTTACCATGATTTACAGAAGACACCAAATGGTATTTGGCATGTAACAGTACTGTAGTTTATATACCAAATTATCCATTTGTTACTAAAGAGGTTAAAAAGTTATAATATATTTTAGTATGATCAATATTCATACTAAAAATATATTAATACAATCTTAGTTATGTATATATACAGTGCTCAGCATATATGAGTACACCCCCCACAAATAATATTTCTGTAGGATGCTTTAAAATATTATATTTGTGCATACATTAGTTTAGTCAGTGCTGAAGCCAAATCTGGAGCTAATCTGACAAAATAACTTATGATAACGGTCCAAAAACTAGTAGCCCAAATTTATATGTTAGGGGAAAAATAGCAAAAATCAAGAGAAACAAAAAATATACAATTTTGTTGAAATGTTGTAGATTGTAATTTTTTTGCAATATTTTGGATGAATTTAAATGTATTATCTTTCCATTTCTTAAGATGTTTTGTGACTCAAATATTATTTAATTAAATATATCTTTTTAAGAAATCTGTTTGTTCAAATGCACCAATAAATCTTCCCATATTCACTGAGAAATGGATTAAAAATATTTATATCAAAATGGGGAGTACTCATATATGCTGAACACTGTATATCTGTTATGCTGTTATAATCATTTCACACATATTTTACATTTAATTTTCACAAATGCAAATTGAAACATTATAATATACATTTTCCTTGCATTTAATATCATTTCTATCTATATCAAATGTTTTGTAAATGTATTTTTTGAAGAAACCAAAATGGGATGTTTCACCTTTGACTTGAATGTCTGAATTGTATTTTCGATTATTTATTTAAAAAAGCCAAAAAAAAAAACAAAAAACAAAAAAAAGAAGTAAACCTATTTTCTGTGTCCATGGATACTCTAATGTTTATTTCTTAATTGTCAGCACTTTGAGTCTAAGCAAAGCGCATTACATATAAAATTTATAATTATTGTTATTATTATTATTTTTATTATTATTATTAAACACTGCAGTAAATGCTCATGGTTTCGAAGCACAGTTTGTGCTCAGTAAAGGAATTTTGTGGCCCTGCAGAGAGGTGCACTATTGTCTCATGTGAGCGATGTCTGATGTCTCTGCGAGTCTCGCTCTCTGATAGGTTATTGATCTGCCATGCTTTCATTTATCAGTATATGAAGTTGAAACATTGTTTTTCATTCAATAAGCTCTAGTGTTGTCCTCCAGGGGCCACCATAGACAAACACAATCTGAGGAGCAACAGCCAGGGAAATCCAATACAACTGAAGCTGTAACATATAAGGCAATATATACTCTGCAAATTAACAGAACATTTTATTTGACAGTGCTTTTCTGTTACTGACATTTACGGTTTTCATCAGTAAAGACAAATCTCGAATAAACTCATTCCTATTATAGAAACTGACTGACTCAAAATAGCCAGCTGCTGTTAAAGTTCATGAAGTAAACTGTTTAAGGTGCTAAATGCTTAATTACTGTAAAGTATGCTTAATTTCTGTAAAATATGGCTATAAAAGTAGTTTGCTTTACACAGGATATTTTATTAAATTAAAGGAAATTACCATTTAACATAATTTACAAAAAAAAAGTAAAATGGTGAAAATATGCTGAAATATTTTACAGTGCAATATTTGTGCTTTTGAAAATAACGTTAAACATTTAACATTTACTATTTAGATATTTGATATCTCAAAATGATAAAAATTACTATACCGAAAATATATAAAATACAAAATATCTCAAAACAGCTTTAAGAGACTCACATTTACTCATCCCCTTTTGTGGTTTGGAAAAACTTGAGTTTTTTTTTAAAGACCAGTAGTTATATAGCACAGAAAAATACTGCAGAGCTTAAGCTAATGGTTTTAAACACATTTCAAAATATCTTCTTTTGTGCTCAACAGAAGAAACTCAAACCGATTTTAAACAAGAGGAGCATGAGTAGATGGTAAAGTAGATGGTAGAATTTCTGTGTGAACTGTCCCTTTAAGTACTTGAGGGTAAAAAAGTAACTCAGTAACTGATGGAGTTCAGCTTCAGTGATGAATCAGATGTCAGTGATTCTCCATCTGATGAGCAGTCGTGCGGAGCGAGTCTTATCCCAGTGACCTTCAGGACACTAAAGGGCAAAATGGACAAACAGAGCCTCTTGAAGGCCTGTTAAAGGGACAGTTCCCACCAAATGAAAATTTACTCTCCCTCAAGAGGTTCCAAACATTTATGAGCTTTTTTTCTGTTGAATGCAAAAGAAGCTATTTTGAAAAATGTTAGAAACTAGTAACCATTGACTGATATAAAAAAATACTGTAACTGCAAGTGAACGGCTAATGTTTTCAAACATTTCTCAAAATAATTTCTCTTGTCTTATTTTTTAAATATGAAAAAGAATAGAAAAGATACACAAGTAGGTTTGTGACAAGTGAAGGGTGAGTAAATGGTGATGGAATTTTCAGTTTTTGGTGAACTGTCCATTTAAAAAAAAGATAATCAGATAAACATATTGTTAAAAAAATAATAAAACTGCATACAAAAAGAAAGAGTCAATATTATTCTGCACATTTGGGAAACAGTTTTGCATTAGTGATTGAAGGCTGAAGCTTAAAGCCATTAAAAAATAGGAATACTGTGTTATTAATTAATCTCTTCTCTTGGGTAATGCTCTTTTGCTATTTGAGATTATTTCTAGAATTATCTAACAAAATGAATGACACTGTATCAGAGTCAAGGATAAGACTTTGCTTACTCTGAGCTTCTGATGCCCTCTATAGGATGAAACGGTCTCTGAATAATAATGAAAATGTCGTGATGACTTGCAGTATTTAGTTGACACTACGACTAATGCTACCAGTTAAGAAATGAAGGAAATATTGCTTCTCAAAAGGAGGTCGAAGAAAGCTGAATCTCTCCCTGAATCTCTCCTTAGGACCCAATTAAATTTTTTTGTCTAAAATTACTTTAAAAATAATAAAGATTAAACTACTAAAAATAAATAAACTAATAAAAAATAATAATTATGAAATTTATTTTATTAATTATTATTAGTAGTGTACTATCATCAAGATTGATACTATTACCACCACTACTACTACTACTACTACTACTAAAAACACTATTCACAATTATTAATATAAATAATAATAAATCCATAAATAATAATATATGCGATTATTTACAATTATGGTATTGAAATCATTTGTAATGCTTTAAAAATATCATTGATACAATTGTACATTAATTAAGTTAAATACAAATGTGTTTAAATAATAATAATAATCTACTAGTGTTAATAATAATACTAATAACAACCACAGCACATACTATTTGAATGTGTTTGTGTGTGTCTGCATATATATAGAATTATTTTTTTATGTCAGTATTATATATCTACTGAAAAGCACACCCAAGAACATATGAAGTTGCATTCTAATTTTCTGACAATTAGTCAATCTGACAATTAGTCAAATGAACGATAGACAAAAACATATCAGATAATAGAGGCATACATGTCATGCTGTTTTTTTTTCCACATTAAAAATTAACTAGAGAGAAATAGGCCGCACTGCCCCCATTTACCAGCAGAGAGCAGTCACTCCCTACACCTGCAGATCTCCTGCACTGTTCTGCAGCCCTTTGTGCTTGTGTGAGAGTGGATTGGCTGGCCTGCTGTCAGCCCACCACCTGACTTAACACTTAACGTGTATAGAGCCTTGCTGACTAAGGAATACTAAAGTCACTATATAATGTAGACCAGGTCATGCCTGAGTCTGAGCATGCTCACTTCAGCAGCTGCAGGCGCTATATTTAGCTCATCTAAGACCCTTGCACAGAACCAGGAGTATGGGATTCAAGACCAACCATTTCCTCAATGGTACGAAGACATGAAATACGCTACTCATAAATAATGCACGCATCTATATTTTTAATAACGTCAACCACCATCTTGTCATCCATTACACAGTGCAATGAATAATGTTCAATGTAAATAATCTTGATATGATTTAAAGGAAGCACATTCTCAGATTTAAGCATCTTTTCATTAAGGTGAGACACTGCAGGCAAAACCTTTATGCAACAGTTTTTTTCTGTCAAATGTAAAAGAAAACGTATACAAAAACGGTTCAAGTGTTATGCACTTCATCAATTTGTGTCAGTAGATTTCAATTATAATACATAAGGAGTATGAGTTGTGATATTATATGCAATCTACTTGTACAATTTTATTTATATCTTTATTTTGAAGGTTTTTATTGAGGGATTTGTTGAAGAGCCCCAATTACTGGTTTTTGTAAATGACCTTCCATGTAGTGAGTAACACAGCTCAAAGCAAAGTGAAAATTTATTTTACCTTGCTTGTACATTAAACTATTGACCCCCAAAACCAACATGTGACCTTTTTTAATGCATAATAGGGGCTCTTTAATACATAAATTGGCTATATATTTTTTATTTCAAATAAAAGTGTGGACATATTTATATATTTTAAACTATTTGTGATATTTTCTGAATTATGGAGTACTAAAACGATTCCCTCCCCCCAAAAAATTTACAATAAAAAAAAATACATAAATAAATAAATGTGTGTGTGTGTGTGTGTGTGTGTGTGTGTGTATATATATATATGTATATATATATATATATATAAAACAAAAAATTGTAATTTTGACATCACCTAATGTTCAGATTTTTTGGTTTGAAATGTATGCAATTCCTAATAAACAGTGGGTATGGAAAGTTTTCAGACCTAATTTTTTTACTCTATTATATTGCAAAATCATTTAAGTTTTCTCGACAATGTACAGACAGCACCCCATATTGACAGATAAACTAATCAACGGGGGAAGATTGGTGATAACTTTTTTATAGTATGATTTTTTTACTCCACTAAACCAGCAGTGTCTTGCCTTAAATGTGTTCATTTTAATTAACAACAACAAATAAAAGATGTCAGAGCTGATTTCCTGATAACAGTTGAAACAGATTATCAAAGCAAAGATTCTCATAAGGTTTATTTCAACATCAAAATGTGATGGAAATAACACCTTTGATATGAAAATGTGAAGGCTGCAGCCTAAAATATCCATAATCGTACATGCAAACCTCTGATCAGCATCTAAGATTAACTTACTTTTATCTCCTCTACTAATGAAATGGATGCAAAATAAGCAAAGGTCTTACCTGGCAATCAAAGTCTTGAAAGTTCTGAGAGTTCTGTTGGAGAGAGAGAGGATACATGCTTATTTCTCACTCAATGACTTGGATGAAAATGTCAGACAGTGTCAAAAATTGATCGTATCATCAATTACTTTTTAGACCCTTCTGCTCTTTGTATTGGCACCACTAGATGGAGTGAGAGGTCAGTGAATGTCTCCAGTTCAACTCATTTAATTGGTTGTTTGATCCCAAAATTATATTTCTGTTATAATGAACTCACTCAATAAACAAGTCATTTTAAACCTGCCTGCTGTTATTTTTCAGTGGAGCACCGAGATAATAACTGTCATTGTTTACTCAGCCTCCTGTTGTTCCAAACTTATTCACAACAAAAATTAGGACATTTTTACCACAATTGAAAGTCTATGCGATAGTCATGTTTATTATAGGTTTTAATTCCCATAAGAACATTGATCAGCCACGCATTCATTAAAGCATTCAAATCTGATCCCAGAAGCTCAGGTCTGCTTGTCTTACATGTGAGAACCAGTGAGGTTTATTCCTGATGTTTCACCTTCTGCAGCAAAAAGTGCAGTTTGGTCTTGTGCAGCAAGCAGGTAAAGATGAGGCTGAGCGTCTGTTTATGTTTGCCAATCAATCTTTATGTGTACATCTGTTTATCATAAAAAATGTCCATATTTCTTTAGAAGACTTAGACTAAAACACTCATTTCATATAGATTTTTAAGTGAAGTTTAATAAACTAGTTTTAAGAGAAGCATGTGATATGATTGATCATGGCTGGGCTGTCATCTGCAATCATTGATAAACCTATCCGATTAATCCAAACCTACAATAAATAGCCCATTTCACCTTACTTCCCTTAGCTTTGTTTTTGAACAATCCCCCATCTACCCCATCTCCCCCTTTAATTTCTTTACCAGAGGGAGCTCTCAAAAAACAACCTGATCTCAATTATCTCTGAGCTCAGGGTTCTCTCCCGGGGACAGCATGCCAAACCTGCAACTAGTATCAAGCAATATCTAAACGGGAACTCTTGAGATTCCTTGAAGCACCAAAGTAGTATCAGAATTCAATAAGATGAACAAAAGTCTATAAGCTACAGCTCACCCTAAAATTTTAATTCTGTCATTCTTTACTCATCCTCCACTTGTTCAACACCTATATGCGTCTCTTTCTATTGTTAAACTCTGAGCTTAATTTGTGTTGGAACATGAACATCATTTTACAGATCACCCTCCTCCTCCGTCCGCTGTTCACTTTCACTTTCTTCCGCGACTCCCCAACACTCTTCACTTTCGTCCGCGACACCCCTCCGCCATCCAACACCCCGCCATCCTGCTCTTCACTTTCGTCGGCGACGATACACCCCCCTATTCTACTATGGATGTAAATGGCTACTGTTTTACATCATTCTTCAGAATATATTGTTTACTGTTAAACAGATAAACCAAACTCATACAATTTTAGAACTGATTAAGTGTGAGGAAATGGTGAGGAAATGGTATTTTGGGGTAAACTGTCCCATTAGGGACGACAAGAGGGTGAGTAAATAATGATAATTTACAATTAAATACATCGCCTAGGTTGCAATCAGAATTATTTGCCCCCCTGTTTTCTATTTTAAATATTTCCCAAATGATGTTTACCAGAGCACGGAAAGTTTCACAGTATGTCTACTAATATATTTACTTCTGGAGAAAGTCTTATTACCTTTATTTCAGCTACAATAAAAGCAGTCTTAAATTTTTTAAAAAACATTTTAAGGTCAAAATTATTAGCCCCTTTAAGCTAATTTTTTCCGATAATCTATAGAACAAATCATCATTATACAATAACTTGCCTAATTACCCTAACCTGTCTAGTTAACCTAATTAACCTAGTTCAGCCTTTAAATGTCACTTTAAGCTGAATAGAAGTGTCTTGAAAAATATCTAGTGAAATATTAGTTACTGTCATCATAGCAAAGATAAAAATGAGTTAATAAATATGAGTTATTGAAACGATTATGTTTAGAAATGTGTTGAAAAAATCTCTCCGTTAAACAGAAATTGGGGGAAAAAATAAACGGGGGCCAATAATTCAGAGGGGCTAATAAATCTGATTGCAACTGTATATAATAACAAAGACAAGAAATCAGATACTTTCTGTAGTACTTTCTCCAGTATCAAATGAAGCAGATAAGAAGCAATATTTAACAAATTTTTATAAAAAAGCAACTGAAAATATTTTCATTTGTTTCATACAGAGCCTGCTGTACAAAAGTAGCCAACGACTTTGAACAAAAGTTTCTACAGTTTTAAAATCAAAAATTGCTGTGCATTTAATGTAACTGAAGGTGTATTTATAATAGTGACGTCTTGTTTCTAATCAACGTGCATTTCTTCATTTCAGACATTGATTGTTTTGCCGCAGCATCAGGTTGAAGACACCTTTACCCACCTTTTATTATTACTTTTCTTAACTCTGCCTCTGCAGATCTGTCTGAAAAGCCCTGCACTATTTGTATTAGCTCTTCCATTGGTTTCCGATGAGAGAGACAGAAGGCCCACCCATAAAACGCTTGTTTCTTGCCTCGTAAATTATACTGGCGGCCTTGCTCAGCGCTAATGGGTGCACGCCATTTACATTTCTATTTTTAGTGTTTTTGATATGGATGCAGTGTGGCAAAAGAAGGACGGCAAGATTTACACTGACAAACCTCAGAGAAGCAATGAGGAAGATTCCTGCCAACAGGGCCTGCAGTAAGAATGAGTATTACTCTGGAACAGACAGAAATATCTTTCATTGTGCTGGTTTCTTTTTTTTTTCTGCATCTAAACCAAATCTGCCCTTTCTTTTTTCAGTCCTCCAGTCGTTCTCTTTCTTTTTAGCAATATTCCACCCCATCGGCCTCTTTTCCATCTCCTCTGCTTTTCTCTTGCCAGAGTAACACTCACATGAATTATTCAGTTTGATGAAGTGAAGACAAACACAGCGGTAGAGAGGAACTTCGCGTCAGCTACAGGAAAACACAGAGATCTCTAATACAAGGTGCATGAACATCTCTATACATTATGGATTGTAAGTAGTGAAGACCTCCGCGGTAACTACAGTCTTTATAGTGTGTTAGTTCTTGCTCCTCATACATTTATGTACATACAACGGGTCAAACCAGCACATTCTGAGTCAAAATTGATATCTAGCTGACTTAAAAGATTTATAACAATTGATTCTGTAAAAATAAAGAGAACGACTAATGGGTTGTATACGAAAAACTGAACAAAAGGAATATTACAATTTCCACCTACTATCACCTTTTATGATTAAAAAAATTGGTCAGTTTACACTACATGACTAAAATCTTGTCGTCTATCCAAGTTTTAGGAACAAAAAAATAATAACTCTACTTCTAGTTTATTATTTGGTATCAGAAGTGCTTATTTGAAAGGCAAAGGCCTCTAGATTACGCTTATTATAGCTAAATAAAATATGATCATACCTTAATTTTAATCACTTAATTAGGACAGTAAAATCTGACTTTGCTGAGACAAAAGTCTTGTCACTTAACAGAAACAATGTACAGTATAGAATATAAAGTCATGATGCAGTGGAAAGAAGTCAATATTGTGTATGACTCCCACAAGCTTGCACGACTGCATCCATACATCTCTGCAATGACTCAAATAACTTATTAATAAAGTCATCTGGAATGGCAAAGAAAGCTTTCTTGTAGGACTCCCAGAGTTCATCAAGATTCTTTGAATTTATCTTCAGTGCCTCCTCCATCTTAACCCAGACATGCTCAATAATGTTCATGTCTGGTGACTGGGCTGGCCAATCCTGGAGCACCTTCACCTTATTTGCTTTCAGGACTTTTGATGTGGAGGGTGAAGTACGAGAAGGAGAATGAGAATGAGCCCTCTTCTGTGGTTTGTAATGTAATGGGCAGCACAAATGTCTTGATACATCAGGCTGTTGATGCTGCCTTCCGCTCTGCAGATCTTTCAAACACCCCCATACTGAATGTAACCCCAAACCATGATTTTTCTTTCACCAAACTTGACTGATTTCTGTGAGAATCTTGGGTCAATGTGGGTTCCAATAGGTCTTCTGCAGTATTTGTGGTGAATGGCATACAGTTCAACAAAGCTTCTGCCACTTTTTCAAATGATCAATTAGAAATCAAGTTATTATTTGTTGATCTTACAACTGGGATCAACGACAAGACTTTTGTCAGGTAGTGAACACATAATTAAATACTTTGTATTATGCTTATAGCCAGCATAATACAAAGAAAAAAAAATCTTATTTAAGATAATTCATGATATACTGAATACTTACAGTCAAAAGCTAAGAATCCAGAACAAATCATCTTCATTTGCATAATGTGATGACCTTTCTATTGTTCTAAAATTAGCCACACAAAAAACTGCTTAAGTTGTAAAAAAAAAAAAAAAAAAAAAAAAAAAAACAGCCCAGGCTTCTTTGGAAATACATGACTCAGCCAACATTTTTGCAAAATACGAAATACATTTTCTTGCACATTTTAGATGACAAATCCACTAGAGGATAATGTCTACATTTTTTACAAATTTAATATACGAAACTTATGGTACAATTTGTTGTATGTTTTAGACATGGCCTTCTTGTACAAGTCAAACAGAAGGTGGTACAGATCCCTAAACAAAACACTGTAAAAGTTGACCATATGAAGATATACAAGTAAGGCAAACTCCATTACAAATAATGAGCACCATTAAGCTGTTTGTTTGATTTTTTTTTTTTTTTTGGTCAAAGAACTGCACGAAAATAATCCTTTACTCATCAATAATATGTCCTTTTAAATATCAGTGTGAAAAGGAACAAAAGTTGCTGGCGTCATACTGCTACTACACTCAATTATTTTTTTTACTTGTTCAAACTACTTAATTAAAATAAGCTGAAACTTAATAATAATAAGCTGAGATTGCATTGGGACAACTTATTTTTTTTTGTTCAAGCCACATAAATTTGTTAAAAGTTTTAAGTTAACTTAATCAATTTCTGTTGAGACAACATGAATAAATTGTGTGGAACCCTGCATTTTTTACAGTGTACTATTGCTCATTTTACCTAGAAACTGCAGTCAAACATAGGTTTAAGTATTTTTGCAGTTTCAGAAAAATGCAGGACAAAGCACATATTTCTAATGAACCTGTGTTGATAGAAACTGGTAGTACACCGTGTCTGCTGTTCAAATCCAATCAAGATATTACTAATTAAAGAAGCAAGATCTACGGTTTTGCTTTAATATTCAGTTTGCTTTGGCGATATCCATGGTTTTGCTACAGGTTGTTCATGAGTGATAGCTACACAAGCATATAAGTGAGAGCGTGTCTCTTTGTGTCAGTTGGATGTTTCTGGCATATTTATCTCACCTTGTAGGTCAGCAGAGGCTTGATCTCAGTCAGTTGAACATCTTGTAACTCATCCATCTTTGTGTTGGTCTGCACTACAAGAAGAAAAAAACATACATCAAACACAAGACACATAAGTACTTATTAATCTAATAAAACCGTTTGCAGTAAAGGGTTGTCAATAAATAAAATGTTTTACCTGTACACTTTTTCGTCATGAAATTAAACAGTTTTATTATTGTATTCATCCAGTAAAGAAAACCATTAGACTGAAAAATTATTCTCAGAATAACTGTATGTTTGCAAGCTTTTTTCAAAGTAAATTTTGTCCAAAAACCAGGACAACTATAAACACAGCAACACACGCAATAATATCCTTGATTTATCAAAACATTTCTAACAATACACGGGTCTGTTTTATTCCAACAAAGAATAATATTTACTATAAACTGTAAAAAATAACCAAAAAAAAAAAAAAATAACCAAAACAAATTCCTTCAACTTGTTTTTTTTAACTTAATTATTTTGTATGTCTAACAAGCTGAAGTAAGTTCATAAAAAATTCTCTGAGTAGTTTGTGTCGTATTTGTCCACACAGATGTGGGATGTTTTGATGTTCTGTTCAGTCTTTATTTTACACAACGCAATACAAGAGGGCTTGTACTCTTCAGAAACAAATCTGAGAATATGATTGAGCTTGTGTTTTAAAGCCAAACACATGCTGGAATGAATAATTCACTTAAACATCTAGCCACTGTTCATTTTCTGCTATCTGTCAGAGAATCATATTTTCTATATATTTCAGCTTTTTTTTTTTTGCTTACTCGATCATTGAACTGAAAAGTTTCCTGGAGTTCAGCAGCTTGGATATTGACATTATAAATATTTGGAAATGTGGATTCAATAACAGATACTGGGAATCTAAAAGGTACAGCTCATTTTTTGAATTTTTCAAACACTGTTATTGTTGATCCTCAATCTGTAAAAACTTCTGGGATTATCCAGTCATGAAACATAAATGTACACATACAACAAAATATTTGGCAGATGCTTCAACCCAAAGTGATTTAAAAATCAGTTCAGTAGAAGTAATCAAACAACATGTACATAATATGACAAGTGAATCGTTTTTATTTCTATACAGTGCAAAAAACGGTTTTCTTACTTGAGTTTACTTGTTTCTAGCCCAGCTATCTATTGATTCATTTATTTTCTTTTCAGCTTAGTCCCTTTATTAATCTGACATCACCACAATGGAATGAATCGCCAACTTTTAAACAGCAAATGTGTTATGCAGCGGATGCCCTGGTGTAAGAATTGCTCGATATTTGAACTAGATACAAGACAAAAACTCTAAGAAAAGCATTTTTTGCAGTGCAGCATTTTGTGAAGCTGCTTTACATGAACGAACAGAAACAGAATAAAATGCCAAAACAATAATCACGTTTGTGGGACATATTCAGCATATCCAGCAGATAGCAGAGTAGTGGAATTCTAGTGCAGTTCATCTCTAAACTAATTCAGTTCACAACACCACAGAAGTGCAGCTCCACTGACTAGTGCTGCATTCGTTATTCGTTTTCGCTTTATTCGTTATTCTTGTTTATAGATAACTGACCAACCAAAGATATATTAAAATTAAGATAAAAAATTACACCAAACGAAATTAGTTTCAAAAATATACAAATTATATTATTGTTTGTGCTCCTCCACAACTAAACTATACGGACGGATGATTTGTTTCGCTCTGTGGAAAATAATATCTGTGGATTTAATTAATGCTTCACTGTATTTGTTGTATCATGGAAATCTGTCATATATTTGTTCATTTTGTGTCATTATTTTAAATAAATTGTCCTGAGCATTTGATTTTTCCTTGGTGCTGATGTGCTTTCAATTTTTCCGTCTCACTCGCGGCAAGTTCAGGCAAGGGAGTGTTCAATAATTCTGGCAGGAAAACATACATTTAGATTTCAAAGAAAATATCTTAATATTAAAAAGGAATCATAAGTTTGATCCCATCCGTGTTGTCATGAATGCCCTTAAATAATGCAGTTCTTAGTTGTCAGCAAGCATCAGTGTTTATTGAGACTGGCAAAGGATAAAAAACAAATTGAAATTGAGATAGGAAATATCATTAGAACAATACTTGTGACTGATTTGGGAAATAATGCTAGTCGTAGACTTGACAGGATGGCTGATCGTGAAGGAACGTGTAGTCTGGTACATTTGTTAGTTACCTAAAACAAGTTAAGATTTTATCAAGAAAAAAAATACTATTCAAATTAAAATTAAATAAAATCGCATAATCTAACGTAGTGACTTTTGTAACCGACAAAGAAATCGTGTGATCTGACCGGGGGCTAATGCAGCACACAAAGTTTTCACAATTGTGTGTACTTCAGTAATTTATTTGCTTTATATTATATTATTTTAACATGTTAAGGACTTAAAACTAATGAAATGAGTTAACACGTTATTGAGACCCTCAGTACAATGATTAGTACAATCTGATCTAAGTCTAATAATATCCAACACTGCCAGGCAAATTTCACATTTGCAGCAGACCTCACTCGAGTCAATACAGACGCCTTCTGCTAAATTTCTCTGGTGTTCTGCAATGTACTTAGCAGAGTTCCCATCATTTTCTCCCCTGTAATCAGTGTAGCCACCGTTTTGTTTTTAATTAACCTGGTAGGCCTGAGATTGAGTATCAGCCCACAACAGCCTTAAGCGACACACTTTCGGTAAACAGTAAAAAAGCCGAGAGCCGAAGGGAATGTCTGTACAATTAAATCTGCTCTTTTCCGTTGCCTTGGGAACAGGGATGTTTTGATGAAAAGGGTACAGTCTGCCGGCTAACTAATATATAAATGTTGCATGGATCCAGTCTGAGATTAACAGTTTGAAGGCAGAGGAATGCAGATGTGCACAGTGCATTCCGAAGATGAGTTTCTATTTTTAATTCCTCCATTAAAATCCCTTCCTGCATTTATTAAAAGCACAGAGACATGAATGATCATGCAAATTTTGTGTTTCATCTTTTTGCTCTGGCTGCTAATATGCGAGTATGCAAATGAAGAACCCCCTTTCAAGGTGAGACCACAAGAAATGTGATGTTTGTGATGAAATATGAGTTGCCACTTTGGATACATCAAATAATAATAATTATAATAAATATAAATATAATAATAATAATTATTAATATTATAAATAAATTAATGATTATTATTATTATCATTATTACTATTATTAGCAATTTATTTATATTACTAATAACAATTTATACATTTTATTCATTCATTCATTTTTTTTCGGCTATTAATCAATGGTCGCCACAGAGGAATGAAACGCAAACTTATCCAGCATATGTTTTACATAGCAGATGCCCTTCCAGCCGCAACCAAGTAATGGGAAATATCCATACACAATCATTCACTCACACACTCATACACTACAGTCAATTTTAGCATTACCAATTCACCTGTACCACATGTTTTTGGACTTGTGGGGGAAACCGGAGCACCCAGAGGAAACCCACGTGAACACAGAGAGAACATGCAAACTCTACACAGAAGCGCCAACTGACCCAGCTGAGGCTCGAACCAAAAACCTTCTTGCTGTGAGGCGAATGTGCTACGCACTGCACCACCGCATTACCCCTGATACATTTTGTGAATAACCTAAATAATTTAAACTTTTACAATAAATAGACTTTTAGGAATATTCAGTTTATTGGCAGTTGTGTTCATCAAGATGTAATAGGGTATTTATTTTTCAAACATTAAAAAAAAGATTAAAATTGTTAATTGTTTATGAAACGCACCAAAATATTAATTGAAAATAATATTAATTGTTTGTGTAACTTTTTTACATACACAAATGGGACTAGAGCTGCACGATTAAGCAAAAAATACTAAACAAAAATAAAAACGATCTCGATACGACCCCCCACACAATGTTAACTGAGCATCTCTATGATTCAGCCAATTATATTTTCAAGTTTGGGAGAAGTATAAAGGCCGTCGCACAAGTCTTCAAGTTATTTTGTATACAATGCTAAACAACATGGACACCTGCAAATGGTGTTAAAAGTGTCACATACTGAATGTGTAAGCTGTAGTTCACCTAAAAATGTCATTTCCGTCTTGATGTAATGATGTATTCACGGCCGCAGATCACACCTGAGCTGTTTGTTTACTACTGAGAGGACGCACGTGTGCCTGCCAATGGTGTATACTTCATTAAACAGAACCTAGGTTGTGAATAACAGGTAATAACATAGTAAATAACATTCAGATTGTTTCACAGAGTAATCATTTGGGATCCACGTGAGAAGTATGATTTGCATGTATGATTTGCTTATATGACATGAACGTAGTTGGCAGTGAAAGTGAAACCAAAACCGCGATCATTTACATGATCATATCGCATAGTGAAGTTATGATTACGACAAGCATTTGATATGTTTTTCTGTGTTGTGCGTGAAAATAACTGTTTTACGGTGTCACTATAACTCTAGCCTATATAATGTTAAATATAATACAAGAGGGAATCTGATAATGACAAATGTTTCATTTTACCAGTGAAAAAAATGGTCTAATAATGTCAATGACAAATGGCGAGCATATGTCTGAACCATAATAATTCAACTTTAGACTTATGAATAGATGTATTCTGATGTCATCACTTTACTGTGAATTAACAACCAGGACATATTTAAACTCTGTTTAATTCCACCATTCCAAGTCTATACAAAATTAAGCATTTTAATCAACAGTAGACTTACAGATAGGCCCAATATTATTATTGCTGTTTTATCATATTTTTGACAATTAACAATAATAATAGCTTACCCATATTAACCTTTATTTTACATCTAGAGAATCATTGAGAAAATTATGATCTTGATTTTAAGCAAAAAAAAAAATTGGGGTTCTCTTTTTAGCTCAAATAGTGCAGTCTTAAATGAAACCTTATTCTAAAGTTACCTATTGTGTTATATTTTAATATTTTTATTGCTTTTTATTTTCAGATAATACACAAACATATAAATGTATATGAAAAAAGAGAAGAAAGAAGTCCTACAAGCAAAAAAAGAGATGACATCAAATATATAAGATAATAAGATAGTGGAACCAATAACAAAAAAAAAACAAGAAAACTGCAGAATTACAAAAACATCTAACCTAAACTCTTCTACTCACTTCTAAGAACCCTCCGTCCTATCTACCAACCCTCCCTGTTTCCTGAGGCCTTCAATAAGTGTGCAAAGATGAATCAAGTCAGAGATAAAGAAATAGTAAACCAATTGAAAAAATAAAATCAAATAATTAATAAGTAAAAGGGTCTAATGAAAAATATAAAGAAATGTATTTCTTTCTGAGAAATAAAAAGGAGGCAATTATCTTAATAATGGTACCCATTATGTTTATATATATATATATATATATATATATATATATATATATTATCTTAAAAATGGTACCCATTATGTTTATATATATATATACAGCCATATCACCCTGCAGCCCAAGACCGGTTACTCACTGAAGCTAAGCAGGGCTGAGCCTGGTTAGTACCTGGATGGGAGACCACTAGGGAACACTAGGTTGCTGTTGGAAGTGGTGTTAGTGAGGCCAGCGGGGGGCGCTCAACCCGTGGTCTGTGTGAGTCCTAATGCCCCAGTAAAAGTGTAGGGGACACTATACTGTCAGTGGGCGCCGTCTTTCGGATGAGACGTTAAACCGAGGTCCTGACTCTCTGCGGTCATTAAAAATCCCATGGCACTTCTCGTGAAAGAGCAGGGGTGTAACCCCGGTGTCCTGGCCAAAGTCCCTCTATCGGCCCTTACGATCATGGCCTCCCAATCATCCCCTTCCACTGAATTGGCTCGATCACTGTCTCTCCACTCCACCTATAGCTGGTGTGTGGTGAGCGCACTGGCGCCGTTGTCCTGTGGCTGCCGTCGCATCATCCAAGTGGATGCTGCACACTGGTGGTAGTGTGGAGAGACCCCCCTCATGATTGTGAAGCGCTTTGGGTGTATGGCCATACACAATAAATGCGCTATATAAATACACATTACATTACATTACATTACAGTTTTTAGATAATTCCTTCCATTTTTATTTTTCCTTTTTAATTACTTGATTTTTATTTTTTACTTGATATATATATATATATATATATATATATATATATATATATATATATATATATATATATATATATATATAAATATATGTGTGTGTGTGTGTGTGTGTGTGTTTGTGTGTGTGTGTGTGTGTGTGTGTGTGTGTATGTATCTATGTATGTTACCTGATGTACTTTATCATTCGTTTCTAATTTAAACTGCATGAAAATCAGTCATATAGAATAAAATAATGCACAAAAAAGTAGAGATGTTTTTGTTATAGTATCTGTTAAAGTTACCCTTTTTACAGCTTATGTCGATATTTTGATATCACTGTATTATGGTAAAAACTACAGCAATTATCACAACAAGAACATGTGATATGCCTAATTATGATAAAATATTCAAAGATTAAAATGATTCAAGTTGGCCTAGTTGCAATAAAAAACGGCACTTAGTATGAATGAGGCATCTATAGAGATCTGCTGAACCCGTGTTGTATGGGGGAATGACATGCTGATGTGGCTTAACCCATATCCACTAGCCTCATCTGTCTGCTGTCACAGTCATTCTGACCTCCCCGACCTTGAGACGGGTCCAAACAGGACTGACGGCTGCTGTGATGCTCAACGGACTGAAACGCAGTGACCGCCATTAGATGTGCAAGATATGATATGATGACATGCAGTTTATGTGCTTTAAATCCTCAAAAATGTGCTTATAAATAGCTGAAGTTCAAAGTCGTAAATAATAAAAGTGTACAGCAGCTTGCTTTAATTGTTTTCGGATGCATTAGGATAAGTCATTTAATTCTGAACTTTTTTCATAAATGACAACAAAAAAATAACGATGATTTACAAGACACATCCACTAAAATGCTATTTGGTCAAAAGTTAAGTACTAACTTTAGTTTATGTACTGACACTGAAACTAATAGGTCCTTTCAATGTACTTATTGTGTAAAAACATGTTTGTTTATACATTGTGCTTAATCTTGATTTAATACCTGCATGTAATTACATCTAATTAAGTTCTGCATCTACATTTATAACTAGGGATGCATGATATATTAGTGGCCATATTGTTATCGGCTGATAAAAGCTATTTTTAATGTTACTGTTATTGGTCCGATGTCAAAATTAGGCCAATATCTTTAACCCGATAAATTACATAATAGATAACGTCACTGAATCCAGCATAGGGGTTCGAAACCATCCACCACATTCAGTCTTTATATCATGCACTCTGTTTTCAAGTTATTTGTGCTCAATGCTCAGGTGTTGTAGCAAAATTTGCTACTGAGGATAAATCTGACTCCGCTTGGTGTGCACGCGCATCACACAGCGCCTGCAGTTAAAGTTTCAAACTCACAATGGTTTATGATAAACCTTTCATTAATCATTTTTCCTGCAATTGACAGCAAGAACAAACATAGGAGCATTGTCTGATTGACAAGCAGCAATGACATGTGTTTAAAAGAATCTAAAATGTTAATTAATTCCCGTTTTGTTATTTAATCTATGATTTTATGCAACAGTCAAGTTGCATGTTAATTTGCTATGCAAAGCAAAAAAAATATATTTTTGGCATGCTGATTTATGTGAAATCGTGAATATAGGTCTATATGATCACCTTTTTAGAAATTATTGCTTATTTTGCTTTGAGTAGGCCATTCTAAGATCAGTTTAAACTTTTATGAAGTGTTTAAAATAAAATCAGTTGTTTACAGCATAAAAATTTATCATAAATAAATATAATTTATAAGTTTTCAGCTTCTAAATTTTAAGAGATATCAGAAAGTGATCTGCACTAAACTATGAACACATTAGTAAACTTTATATTATAAAAAACATTATCATTTTAACCACTGGGTTTTACACATTTCTGTAAAATCAGTCTTTAATCATTTAAAATAAAGTTGCATGATTTTTTATTTTAAAACTTAAAGGGTTATGAAACACCAAAACACATTTATTGAGCTGTTGACATTCGTATATGTGTCCCACACTGCTAAAAACACTATTAGGACACATATATCTCACTAAAAAATTAAAATTGGTTGTTTTTGCGTTATTTCAAACAAATTCGTACTTCCGGTTTGAAACGAATTTTTGAAGCTGCGTCACGGCCATGAGATCTTATCGTGTATTGCAGCATGTAGACTGGACGTCAATACCTGGGAGTACCGTATTGCGTCTCTGAGTGTGCTGCATTAATTAATGACTAAGACTTAGGTCAAACCAATCAGCGTGCTCTATTGTGTATGCGTGCAACTTTATTAATATGCATGCAAGCTTCGAGGACTGTTTGTACCTAAAACAGTGTTCAGACGGCAGAAGGACGACACATTGTGTTACCAAAAGAAGTGGGAAACGAATAAGAATTGTTTGAAGATACGGGTAGTCAGTGTTGCTTTTATAATTTGCTGCAGTGAAGGTTTTGTTTTTATTTTCCAGCTATGAAAGCACAACTGGACTTACGTGTGGATCGGTGCACGCGACACGCGGCAGAAATACGTTTGTACAGAAAAATTTTTACTAGAGAGCTTTTCGCATCTGGAAATTGTGAAATCTGGATTTGCTGCTCGTCTCCTTTAAAAAAAGACGCGACTCTAGTATGTGTTGATTGTCCTGTCTCTCAGATTTGGTGTGTGCAATCAGCGCCCTTTCTTTGTTCATTCAGATGGCAAAGTTATAGCTTGTATCGTCAGTAGAATTCTTTCAGTGTTTAAAGACAGACTTAAGTCAAAATGATTTCTAAGTTACTTAGTTTACATTAACATCACTACAACATTATGGACTGAAAGATCTGCTGTTTAAACGTGAAAACTGCATGCAAACTATTGCAGACCGACTTTTCGCCGCATTTTGTGACAGAATAGTCTACACACACACGGCTTTCTGACCTACCGATTGCATCTAAGTTACAGAGAAATGCAGAGGTTTTTTTCTCCTATACAACATGCAGTATCAAACATTCCACCGTCATTAAACACAGTCACTGTCTTTCTCCCCTGCTTGTGTGTTTGTTTTTCCTCTGTGAAAATCAGCATGTGTCCAAATGGAAACTCCCATTTTTATTCAAATCCTTCCCCTTTTCCCTCCCCCGACACAGCTAGACACACCCACTTTCCTGACTTTTTCCAAACTAGAGGTGTGAAAACACCCTGCTGAAACGGAGAATTTCATGGCTTTTTAAGTACAGGTCAGAGTAAGAATGTTACATGCTAAATATTTAAATGCATTATTTTAGCCATAGTGTAAACTGAACTTGATCCAAGAAGCAAAAATAGACAATCTTATCTTTGACCCCATCCAAAAAGTTAAAAAGCAGTTTTAAAACGTGTATAGCAGCAAAAGTTCAGTGCGCTTCCATTAATGAAATACCACAGCAGCATGAAAATAAACTTCCATTACGTAAAAAGCGAGGAAACTACTAGCACGTATTAAGATTTGAAAGCTTAGAGGTGAAAATCTCCTTTGCAATCCCGGCAGCAAATCCGGATGAAGGGCATTAAATAATATTTAGATGAAGAGTGACACGAAAACAAAACAACAAATGTTCAGAATGCATGTAAAGACTTGGTTCAATTCCTTTCACTTCCGCATATGATCTTCCACGAATCTAAGCTGATAGGGCAAAGGCCAAACCACAATCATGGCCTTAGATCGATCATAATCCCAGAACGAAGCTCAAAGGATCCGGATCTGTTTTTTAATTTTTTTTGTCAATATCTGTCTGAAGATTTCATTTCAACAAAATTCGACTTGCTTCACCAACACATGTTCACCAAACTATCAACTACAATCAATGTTTAGTTGTGGAGTCAGTGAAGTGTAAAACTGTTGCCATAGAGACAAAAGGGCTGATGTTTATTTTCAGAAAGGCCTCCCAAAGGGACGAGAAGGAGTAATGAAGTCTGAACTGAAGATTGAGGCAGTAACCACAATTAATAATCATATGCTTCACATCACATCAGTTTCTGTTAAGTATAGATTTACAAATCAACTGTAGGTAAAACCCAAAAACAAAATCCACAACAGAATCCACATCTCCCCTTCAGTATTGCATAACTATGTCGTCTGAAGAAATGTGACTTATGTAAAAACACTTCCCAGGAGTCCTTCCTCTAATTTCACTGCGATTTTCTGAGCAAATGCGTATCCACACAGCTGTGAAAAGAAAATATCAGAAGAAACGATGAGAGCCATGAGTCAGAAGCAAAGTTGCAACAGGGCAAAGCTGAATTGAATGTGGGATTCAAAAAAAACAACGTTAAGTCCAAACAAGCTGAGAGTAATGGTCTTTATATGAATTTTCATTGAGTTGTTTCAATAGGATGCTGTTGGAAATGTTCACAAGTCACACTCCACGTATTCTGTTAATCAGTCACATATGGACAAGGAGGCTCTTCAGCCCACACACACACACAACCTTGTATACCCTTGAGGGGGTTTTCCTTTCATCTCTGTTCATTCTTAAAGGACATTTACGGAGGAACACATACCACAATTGTTTTAAAGAGATCATAGAATACATCCATTTTTAATAGTTTGTTACTGTGTTGTTACATTCAAGAAAACAAATTAAGGGGTTATAACATGATAACTGACAGATGAAGTAATAAAAAGGGAAAAAAACACAATATATTAACAAAATAAATTATAGAATTCGATTTTTTCATTTTTTTATAGTCATTAAATAGTTTATGTGATTATTACTAACCAGTATGTAATTTTGGCTGCTAGAGCGCATGTATTTTCAACAAAGAAATTCATAGTTAAATGACTGAATGACTGACCTGAATGCATTAAATGACAGCCTAATGCGTGAGGAATGATAGGTGTTGTCATCTTCAATACATTCTATGAGACTCATGTTCATTTTTATGGATGAGCTAAAGTATTCCAGAAATGTTAATAATGTTATGGTAAAATACAGCAAATTAAAGCTGAAAGATGCTGAAGTAAAATGAGAGCACGAGAGCAGCAGAGCTTTTATTGTGCCACAGTACATCTCTTAGGATTCTTTGGCTTTTGATCACATGGAGAAAAGACTGTTTTATCATACATTACACATCATGTGAACACACACACACACACACACACACACACACACACACACATACACACACACACACACATACACACACACTCTGGCATGAGATGCAGCGCATGTCGTCTGAGCTCCAGGCAGTCATCAACCCAAAAGAGAGCTGTGCACATCATACTGCTCATCAAGAATCTACTGCTGAATAATCTCACTATATTTGTTAAACATGATATTTAATTCATCTTGTCTCTATCTAACGATATATTCCATAGCTTTAAAAATGTATTAAATGTTCTCAGGTAACGTGTTTTGGCTGATTGCAAAAATAAGTTCACGCGGGGAGAACATGCAAACTCCACACAGAAACACCATTGATCTAGCCGAGGGTTGAACGAGTGACCTTGCTGTGCAGCGACACAGCGACTTACTGTGCCACCGCGTCACCCATGACTGATTGGTAAAACTGATAATCACCAAAAAAGAGGGTGTGTTTTATATTTTCAATGCAAATGAAAGGTGGTATTGTTATAGGCTCGGTTTTGTTGCATACAGTCAAGATACGGTCATATAAACAACAAAAAAATTATAATTCAACATTTTTTCTGTCTGTTAAGTTGCTAATATCAAAGTGAAAATAGGCAGTTCCTTAAATCATGTTTTCCTTTTATTGTTAAGAAAGTGAAACATAGTAGCCAGGGTGATGTAAATGAGGTCATAAAATACACTGTTCAATTCTATTCAATTCAATTCAGCTTTATTTGTATAGCGCTTTTACAATGTGGATTGTGCCAAAGCAGCTTCACATAAATGGTCATAGTAACTGGATCAGGGTAATTCAGTTTTTAGTGTTTAAGTTCAGTTCAGTTTACCTCAGTTCAGAGTGGTTTGAAGTCATTATTGAGAGTCCAAACACTGAAGAGCAAATTCATCTTTGAGTAGCTTTTCAGATCCTGAACCATGCAAGCCAGTGGCGACAGCGGAGAGGGAAAAAAACTTCACCAATAGGAGAGTGAAGAAAACAAACCTTGAGAGAACCAGACTCAGTTCGGCACGACCATTTTGATTTCTCCACTGGCCAAAAGTCTTCCCTTTGTTCCCTTTGAAGATTTACCCGTGTCCTCTAGAGTTTCCATATCAAACTTGCGGAGTCTGAACTTACAAGGAGAGGATGCACGATTGAACTGTGTGTAGGCTCCTTAATAATAAGGAAAAAGCCCCAATCAGATAAGCGAATGTCTGCAGCTATATCTCCATTTTCAGATGTCTCCGTTTTCCTCCATCCACACTGACATGGAGCAGCAACGTTTTAAAATGATAACAGCCTCTCCAGCGTTTTTAAAAAGCATTATTGGCACTTGAAAACTCTGGCGTAGTGTGGACGTAACTGTAGCAAAACATATGCGCATTCAAACTAAAATGTATTCGTGTAAACGGGGCCTTAATGTCTAAAAATCAATGGAAGTAAATGAGTTCTGAAGTCTCTAGCCAAAAAGATTCCAGTGGCAGCGCCCACTCATATGTAGAGAATAAGGTCAATAAAACCCAACCCGAAATTAAGGGTGTGTGTCATAAGCATGGTGACACATTGACATGGTTTGCGTTACTAGTTAAACTGCTCATTTCTCTGGACCTGAACATTCTTTGAAACATTTGGAATAATGCAAGTACATAAGGTCAGCAAAATATATAACGCCGTTCCTAGAGGTTTTTGGATATTTAAAAAAAAACTATTAAAAAATTAAACATAATTTGCATTTAATATCTAAATACAATAATTATATTTTCAATCAGTTTTAAAACTTTCTCCCTCTTGTATGGATGCAGTTTCCTGATAAAAAAGATTACCCCACATATTTAGTTAACCACACACCTACTAACAAACACACACCAAGTGATATATAAAGAGGAGTTGAAATGAAAGGTGTCAGAAAACACAGCTAAATGATGGATGGTCATCACAAAGCCTTCTTGCTACTATCAAACCATCCATCTCTCTCTGTCTCCCTCTCTTTCACCTTGAAGCTATAAACAGCTCATGCGTCAACAGTTGGCCAGTAAGATGTGTACACAGATGTGGACAGACTGTCTGTGCCCTTTCTCTTCTGGATGGGTCAAGTTCTGTCCAGTGTCACACTCATTTAATTAATTTAGTTTTTTTTTTATTCAAGAAACTGGATGAATTATTTATTATAAATCAGGATTAGGGATCCCAAAGATCAATTGACTATCCATTAATCATTGACAATTGTTTAAACCAATACAGCTTACTGATGAAGGATTAAGCACAGATGTCATTTAAATTGAGTTGAGGCGCATGTATGGCAGATCTGAAGGAAAAATAAAGTGAGTTTGTAAGAGTGCACTAAAAATTCTCTGGACCTATGCTTGGAGAAACAGAACTATACATTCATTCATTTATTCATTCACTCACATGTTCAATATCCTATTCAAAACTTAGAAGAATATAAAAAACTATCACTGAAACAAAAACTATTTGCTCACATGAACCAGTTGTCAGTGTGTACATCTGCCACTTTGACACTCAATATACATGACATGTCATTTAATCATTAAATGGTTCTTTTAAACGGTCAATTATTGATTCTTTCTGCAATTCTGTTTCATTTTTTCATGAAAACTAATTTCCTTTGGATGAGGATGTTTGCATTTTGCCAGTGACAATTTGTCACTGAAGCAGAAGCATCTCACATTATTAACAATAAAAATCAACTAATTGTTCAATTAAACAGTGATAAATCAAGGTAATCTGTAGATATTTACATTCTTAATCTGAAAAATTCATCATTCTGGAAAGCCATAATATCTATTTTTGCCTACTGTAAGAATACCTTAATAACTTTAAAAGCAAAACCAATCAATGTCACAACCTATTGACCTTATACTTGACAAACGAGCAACTGCAGCCATTGGAAGCTTTTTGGTTTGAGACTTCCGTTCTTATTGACACTTATAATCATCACTTGTTTGTAGAGCAAGTAGTTTTACTGTTTTCTGCTGTTAATTATTCCTAGTCATTTTTCCCATAGGCAACTGAATCGGAAGTTATAAAGCAATTGGAAAAACGAGCGCACTTCCGCATCGCAGAATAAGGTCAATACTCTTTGTTTTTGTTAACCATTTTCTTTTTCTTTTGTTTATTTATTTTTTGTTTGTTTGTGGCTACTACAAACTTAATTTAAAAATTAGGTGTTTTCTTTTTTACTTAATTATATTGATTTAATGTTTTCTTTTAGACTTGGTTAGTTTTATCGTACAATTATGGCTGCCTGTTTGCTGTTATACTTTTCCAGTTCTATCCTGCGTCCTGACTTCTCTGGCCTCTCAGTCTGTGGTTTACATGGCTTGGCTCCCAGTATCTAGCTCTGGTTTTGACCACTGTTGCTCCTACTCCTGGTTAGCTGTTTATTCTGGTGCCATTTTGTCCCTGCTACTGGCTTCCCTGTGTTACTACCCTTACTGTTTGGACCTTGTCATCCCCCTGTCTGTCTACTTGTAGATAATTCCATTAAGAAACACCTTTGTTTTGTTTATTACTGGGTCCGCTTTCTTGCATCCAACCATGACAAAGTGTTTGCAAACAATTTATATGGGCTGAATTTAAACAATTGTGTATTGTTTAACTTATTTTTTTGGGTTAAAATCTGCCCATATAAATATTTTGCAACTACTTGTGTTAAATTTAGTTTTAAAATTCAGTTTTCAGTGTAGAGTAACAAAACAATTCAAGACAGATAAGGTATCTTACACAATTTAGTTTAAAAAATATTCATAGTATTAAAGAAACTATTAATACTGAATCAGAAATATTTTTGCAGAATGGGTCCTCGCTAAAACTCAACAAAACCATCAGTGCATCTTCATGTTTCAGGTCATCAGTTTTCTAAAAGTTAGAGATTTGTGTGTGAATGATTTGTACTTGTTTGTCATGGCAGAAGCTCAAATTTACCCAATTAAGGACATAAAACTACAGCATTGTTCCTGCTCACCAGTATACTTTCAGCTACTGTTATCTTTACAGCAGGGTTATTCTGTTTAGGACAGTGTGTGACATGCTCAGTTCCAGATTATTCCTGATGCCATATCTCTGACAATCATAAAGGTGAAATTGTATAAATAAAAGTAAACAATAAACATGTTTGTAAAGATCATGTTCTTGTTCCATGTATTTTTTTATAATGGGTTATGGAGTACCTGCTGTTTGTGAGACAACTGAGATCAAGCAGTAAGATCAAAAGCACACACTCCATAAATGTGTTACTATTTAACCTCTTTTTACAGCGAAGGTCATTCCGGTTTTCATTCATTCACCACAGGCTACTTACATGCATGCTCATGTGTTGAATTTAAACCAGTCCAATCACTTCCTCTCAATCCCACCCTCTTTACTGGGAGAGTGGAAAGTGGAAAGCACAGACAGAATGGATTGGAATACATAGTGGAATATATACAGCATATTGTGCAGTGAATACTGAATACTAGGGCTGCACGATATTGGAAAAAATCTAACATTGTAATATTTTTTTATTGTGTGATATATACTGCAATATGAATACAATATGAGTTAAATACTATTTGCAAAGAACTTATCATTTTAGATTAACTGCGATGATTCTAGGGGAGTACATAAAATATAAGAAACAATCTACAAGCATGGATATATTTAATAAAGAAAAAGATACCAACTAAATAAACAGCAATTGATTGTTTTACAATAAGTTGAACAGTATTCAGTGTAATTGAATAATCAAATGTAAAATTATACAACATAGTCTTTGTTTTATAAAAAATTTTATCGTTATTAATTTGTCATAGTTATAAACGGTACAATTTCCTAGGCCTGAATGCTTTTAAAGACAACCACACAGTCACAAGCCTCAAAAAACCTTATGTTATGATCACATTGTGATAAAAATGCTGAAACTATATATTGTCCAGCCCTGAAAACGGCCTACTAGATCAAAAATTTGCAGATGCATTGCTTTGTGTCATCAGGTATGTCATAATCATTAATGAAGCGCATGTTTATTAATAGGATTCATTTAAAACTAGTTCCACTTTTTTATTAATTGCTAAAAATGTATATTCTCAAAGCTTACAATAAGGCTTTCTACTGAGTAATACGAGTTATTATAATAATTAAGAGCTATATAAAGTTGTAGATAGCACGATCGCCTCATAGTAAGAAGGTCGCTAGTTCGAGCCCCAGCTGGGTCAGTTGCCATTTCTGTGTTTGCATGTTCCCCCCATGTTTGTGTGGGTTTCCTCCGGGTGCTCCGGTTTCCCCCACAGTCCAAAGACATACGCTACAGGTGAACTGAATAAGCTAAATTGGCTGTAGTGTAAGTGTGTGAATGCAAGAGTGTATAGGTTTCCCAGTGTTGGGTTGCAGCTGGAAAAGCATCCGCTGCATAAAACATATGCTGGATAAGTTGGCGGTTCATCCCGCTGTGACGACCCCTGATTAATAAAGGGGCTAAGCTAAAAAGAAAATGAATGAATGAAAGTTGCAGAATTCTGTTAATTGTAATATTGCATAATAATGTTTAATTCATTGTCATCCACACATTTTTTGGAAACTAAATGTTTGTTTTGCGTTTTAAATATCCCTTTGTATTAAATTTGTATGACACGTTTTTATATTTATCTTATGATTTTGTATTAGCTTGCGGCTCTCAATGAAGTCATGAAGAAGTTAGAAATCAGAGATGATAAACAAAAAAATAAAATAAGAAAAGTGCTTCAAATGAACAAATTAAGAAACAAAAGTAAAAATACAACTTACTTTCTATAATGATAATAATATTAATATTTATTATAATAATCCATAACAAAATGATAATTTATAATAACTGTATAATTTACTGGTAATTAAAAAAACATAAGAAATATCTATTGCTAGCCAACAGTTAAGTAAAAGACATATTTCAACTTTGTATTCTAAAGGCAGGCTCATGTTCCCACTCTGACCTTTTCTTCCTGCTTTTGTCTCCATCTCTGTGGCTCCCTCTGTCACTAACTGAATTAAGGGAAACCCCTTTTCTAATCGAGTGTGTACGTGATAAGGCGAGGTGCACACTCCATTATTATTAGGGCTCATGTGGTGCCAGATTGCAGCCAATGCGCTAGGCTCTCTCTGCCAAAAAAGACCTTCCAACCCCTTCTCATTTCATACACTAAGAGCTGAGGGACACCCTGCATGCTGACGCAAACTGTCAGATTCCCTCCATCACATCCATCAAACTTTGGCTTTTGCCTTTTACATTAAACCACATCCTTCCTGTAATTCCTGAAGAAGAGAGGACATTCATACAAACAAGTGTATATGAGGATATTTGTCTTTTATAGAAATGTTCTCACAAATATCTCTTACAGTTTATCTTTCATTTCAAATACACAGAGCAGATTACAGCAAAACCCCTTTCAGAGTTCCCAGAATGCATTAGAAGGAGTGCATTACTCTAAAAGAGTCATGGTTTTTATTATTAGAAGAGAAAGGCCACTTAGTGTATTGATTTAATGCTTACTAGTTGTTGGCATCAAGAGTAAAAGCACCTTAAGTGTTCTGGTTTAGTGTAGAGCAGAGTCTGTTTGACATGAGTTTTTATGAACTTCAACACAGTTCACCATTATGCAAAAAACATTGTATTAATAAGTCATGGACAACCAAGGCTCATTATTGACACATACCCCTATATTTGTTTCTGGAGATCGCGAAATACATCCTAGGAGGTACGTTTTTTTGCAGTTTGTTTTCGCAAATCCACCAGAGGCAGCTGTGTACACTCTTTCAGATCTCAAATTTCTCTCACAAGTGCCTTTTGTGCCTGCTCTTCTCGCGTAAATCTACCCACTGTCGGCTGACTGACCAATACCCCCATCTAACCCATCTCCTAAACCCAACCAATAGTGTTTTCAAAAGCACCGATTGACCCAATCACTCCCTTCCCTAAATCCAACCAACAGTGGGATTTGCAAAAGCAATCCAGAAAAAGAAAAGCTCTCGTGGCCTTCTGATTTTTATCACATTTTCTGACTTTACCACGTTTTTACCCTGTTATTTATTTGTTTATTTTATTTTTTGCCTTTTGTTTTTGTCTTACCTGCTTTCTGGAATCATTCTTCGCCATACTGGGAAAACTGGTAACAGCGAAAAAGCTGTCCACACGGAGCCAAGCGGTCAGCTGGTTGCGCAAAAAGAAACAGAACCTGTTGGCTGCATTATACTGCCCCATAGCCATATATCTGGCTTCAGAATTTGTGCTCTCCAGAAATGTATACAGGGCTACGTTTTCACAATGAGCCTGTGTTGCTCATGGAAGTGATTGAATGACTGTTATGCTGACCATGCATCAAAATAAGAAACGAAAGGACGTTACAGTGCTATTTTAAGAGTATATTTTTGTTTTGGCGGTTTTGATATATTTGCTATATTAACTGCAGCATCAGCTCTTCTTTCACAGTGTCTGAAATGTTTAATTCAAGAATCCATTCTGCCCCAAATTTCTGATAGAATGCTTTGTTCTGATTGGTCAGATGGAACATTTTGTTGTGACTGATCTACCTTTAACAGAGAGTGTGAGAAAGAAAACACCAATGGTCATAACAGAAATTTAAGCTATAAAATACACAGTGATGCAAACATCATCCTTCAAAAGTGCAAAATGAATGCTTTAGAATTTTGACAACAATGAGCCAAAAAAATACACTCCAAAATTTACTTTTGCTGCCTTTTTAAATTACTTATTTAAAATCAGTGAACCAACACAATTTTTAATGTTTTTTGGGGACAATTTAATTGTCTTATGTTTAATCAATTAAAATTCATAAAAATTATGAAGTAATTAACTTAAATGATTTATGTTGGGACAACATGAAGGAATTGTGTAAAAGCCAGCCTTTTTTAGTTTACCATAGGCTGACAATATATGCAATTTTGTTACAAACTTGTGTTTGCTAGATTACACAGTACATCAAAGAAGTATAATCTGAAAAGAGGTTAATGGAGCACTTTACATTTACTAATCATTCATTCATTTTCTTGTCGGCTTAGTCCCTTTATTAATCCGGGGTCACCACAGCGGAATGAACCACCAACTTATCCAGCAAGTTTTTACGCAGCCCTTCCAGCCGCAACCCAGCTCTGGGAAACATCCACACACACATTCACACACACACACACACACACACACACACACACACACACACACACACACACACACAACGGACAATTTAGCCTACCCAATTCACCTGTACCGCATGTCTTTGGACTGTGGGGGAAACCGGAGCACCCGGAGAAAACCCACGCAAAGGCAGGGAGAACATGCAAACTCCACACAGAAACGCCAACTTCTTGCTTCTTGACCTTCTTGCTGTGAGGCGACAGCACTACCTACTGCACCAATGCCTCGCCACATTTACTAATCATTATTTTAAAACTAACTTAAAAAAATTATTACTGTCAGAAATGGGTGAGTTAAAATGAATGAAAATCTCAAAATATGTTAAAATTAAAAGCCTAAAATACAATGGAGTAACTCAAAATTTAATTTCATGAAGCTACATTTATCCAGATTTTTGTGTCAGGTCATTTCTTCCTGGCTTGTTATGTATACATAATTACCTTCCCTATTAAAATATATATATATACAGATGATATATTTCGGTACATACAGTATATTAGGGGTATGTAAAATGTGACATCAAAACAAACCTGTCCCAGAATGCATCAGCTTTAAGTTCAAAAATATGTCACATAACAAGCCTGGGATGAGGCTGCAGATATTTACTGAGGCTTTAAAGGGATGTGATTTAATTCTTGGAAACTGCGGCCTCTGTTTGTGTACCAAAAGCATGAGGATTTAAAACAGATTAAATTAGTCAGAGCACGCAAACAAGCAGACGGATGGTCACATCTAAAACGTATAATGTGTAAATAAATGTATAAATTGCAATACATGTACGCCAATTAGACCTGCCCATAAATTAGACAATCAATAATCAATATGGTAACAGCTTGTTGAGGGTGCCAGATTCCTCAGATATGCACAAAGCAGGCAACGGGCAGCATTAGATAGATGTCACCAAATTAATCTGGTCAGATAAATGGGAGAAAATAAATTTCCAACCTGTCCAGACAAGATGTGAGCTCTTTAAATGACTTTCTGCAACAGCTCACAGAGCCATAAATAAAATCACAAAGTGTAGCATGTGAATCGTGGACTACACGTATAAAAGATAACCTGCAGTATAATGCAATGTACAGAGAAATGCCACCACTGGTTTTCAGCAGGACCAGAAGAAATGTTCTGAAAACCAAGTCAGATTTAATTTGAGGAACATTCTGTAACACTTTTAAGTGCGTTTTACTTGACATATTTCCGAGAGGCCGTAATTGTGTATGACTATGCTGGAAAAGGGAGATGAACGAGTACTTTAAATTAGGGCTGGGCGACAATTTGATAATGAAAAATATCACAATATATAATCTTTAGGTAAAGCGATAATGACAGTTCGATAAGTGTTCGATAATGTTTATGCATGCTTAACGCTGCGCAGGCATTTTACAGCCTGCACTTCCGGATGCCGCACGTACTGTAGGTTTACAGCCATACAGTGTTAGTTGCACTTGAAGGAGTAAGAAAAAAAAGAAAAGAAAAAGGGTCACAGACACAGACATTGTTGACTAGAAACGTCACTAAACTTAGTCCGCAGTAGGGGTGTCACGATTTCGATTTTAAATCGATTTTAAATTCATGCTTAATTTCGATTATCGAATTTAAAAAATCGAATCGTCGATGCTGCCACGCCCCCATGTCACGTCAGCTTGGCTTGCCAAGCGGGAAAAAAACAGGCTTGTTGAAGTGCTTGTTAAACTGCAGAAGCAGGAGACCCATCGACAGAACTTAAACCCTCTCCTCTTTCAATGAAGTCGCCGGTGTGTAAGCATTTTGGACTTCCAGTGAGTTATGTTGACAACGTTCATGTTGTCGACAAAAAAAACACAGTTTTGCAAGCTCTGCTATGTACGTATTACGTACGGTTCGTCCGATAGACAACACCGGCATCGTGATCCTCCGTCCGCCCCTGTTGCAAATTCGCTCGCGAAAAGTACACACTCAGGCCCTGTTTACACTGTCTTTGTTTTTAAATGGCATTTTAGAACGACAACGATTTGACATCCACAGTGGCGTGTAGCATTTCTGAGCAGCCCTCCTTCCTCTCTACCTCTGAAAATGCACATCACGTGACCACACAGACACAGACGCACACACAGCCATGCGCTCGAGACAGCAGGTCCAGGCAGTCAGAGGACTGCTTCAATCTTTCACTCACTTGTACTTAGTCATTTTAGGGAACACCTCAGATACTGTTGGCTGGTTCCTGTTGGTTGTGCATCTTTTTTACCGACGCCATTATAACGACACAGATCACTGCCTATTCACGAGTCCCGCAGAAAAAGTGATTGACAGGTGGTAATTATGTGTGTATCTTGCCTTTATTCATTTACAGTATGATTTGTTTATGGGTAAAACAAAGACCATGCAGGTCAGGTAGTTTAAACGGTAGGCTACAAATAATTAATTGGTCATTAATGAATTATTCATAATCGAAAATCGAATCGAATCGTGCCTTTAGAATCGAAAATGTAATCGAATCGAGGATTTGGAGGATCGTGATACCCTTAGTCCGCAGCTAGTGTTTTTTGTAAATCTGACACAGAACAGAGCATCATGACAGAGCAAACTGCGCAGACGACTCGTGCCATCAAAAACAGGCCACCAAACCTGTTTCCTCCTTTAAAACATTGTCACCCTTATGAAGATTATAAGAACTTATAGATCCGAACAAGTGTTGGTAAACGTGGACAATCTTCATGCATCAGCGCAACAACACAGCAGTCTCATGTCATGATTTTTGTAATTTTTAAAATAAGAGTCAACAGGTACATTGGACTATGCGTGCCAGTCTCTCAGATAAAATTGAATAAAACAACCGCAAATATAAACGAGATCTGCACAGGGTTTTATGTATCCAGCAATATGCAATGTCAAGAGGGTGACTGCATAATGTAGTGTAATGTAATGTGTATTTATTTAGAGCATTTATTGTGTATGGCCATAAACCCAAAGTGTTCACAATCATGAGGGGAGTCTCTTCACACCACCACCATTATGCAGCATCCACTTGGATGATGCGACGGCAGCCCCAGGACAACGGTACCAGTGCGCTCACCACACACAGCTATTGGTGGAGTGAGAAAGCCAATTCGGTGGATGGGGATGATTAGGAGGCAATGATGGGTAAGGGTCGATTGAGGGACTTTAGCTAGGACACCAGGGTTACACCCCTACTCTTTTACGAGAAGTGCCAAGGGGTTTTTAATGACCACAAAGAGTCAGTCATAAGCGCAAAGCATAACTTAACCTTTAGATGTCCATGCTTAATCAGTCATCGATAAGGTCTATCGATAAAAGGTTTATTGACAATCAACAGATCATCAAGTAATCGTTAATATCCCTAAATACAATACATTCAAGGATATTTCACCCTAAATTCACCATACTCACCATTAAAAGGAGAATTCATCTAAAACTGAAAATTCTGTCAACATTAACTCACCCTTTTCTTGTTCCAGACCGGTTTTCAATTTTTGCTGATTTTGAACAATAACATCCGATAACATGTCTTTGGTTGTTGAAAACCTAAACCGTAAATGCTGAATTAAGATTTTTCTTTTGTTTATTATTTTTTATTTACATTGTCAGACAGCTAAAACATGTCACAAAATGTGTTAACTCCGTTGCACAAAGGGACCGGCATGCTGAAAATCCTTTAAAATTGCTAGATATAAAGATTTGACATTTATTGTGATAATTATCAATAACGACTGATATTAAATACATTATTGTGATTTTTTTGGCCATATTGCTCAGCCCTACTCCAAATTCTAAATATGCTAACTGATCAATAGTAATGGTTACATTTCACAGCGAAACAGCATGTTCAGATTTTGTCTTTTTATTTCAGCCTCTTACACTACATTTATTTAATTTAAAACAACAACAAACATGCAATACTAAAAATATTGTTATGTATTATATTCATATACTTATTTATGTATCTTTATATTTTATTTTATTTTAATAATGAAAAAATAGCCATTTTAGGGTGAAAACCTGCATAGTCTCATTAATAACAATGCAAAAAATATTCCAAAAGCAAAACGGGTACTGTTGTCCATGCATAAGGATATTTTTTGCTTTATGAGCCCTGAGTTCTAATGGGATCCAGTGCAAACTTACGACTCAAGTTAATTAAAATTAAAGAGCTGTATGAAGATACACTGAGTAAATAGAATAAAAGTGCTATGTACAGAGAAATGGCACCGCTGGTTTTCAGCAGGACCAGAGGAAATGTTCCCAGAACCAAGTCAGATTTAATTTGAGAAACATTCTGTAACACTTTCAAGTGCATTTTAGTTGACATATTTATCTGAGAAGCTGTAATCTTGTATGACTATGCTGGAAAAAGGAGCTGAACGAGTACTTATGATTCTAAATATGTTAACTGATGTACATATTTCAGAGCAAAACAGCATGTTTAGATTTTGTCTTTATATTTCAGCCTCTTACACTACATTTATTCTATTAAAAACAACAACAAACATGTAATCTTAAAAAAATATTATTATGTATTATATTATATTAAATATTTATTTATTTGCCTTTATATTTTATATTGTTTTTTTATTTTTTACAAAATAGGAATTTCAGGGTAAAAATCAGTTAAAAAGACAGTTTGGTTATTAAACTGTCTTATTTTTAACAATGTGAAAAAATATTCCAAGAGCAAAACAGGTACTGTTGTACTTGCAAAAGGATATGTTTTGTTTTTATGAACCCTGAGTCCTTATGGGATCCAATGCAAACTTACGGCTCAGTATTAAAATTCAAGAGCTGGATGAAGATACACTGAACAAATAGAATAAAAGCCTCTAGCATGATGTGAAAATGTGTGGGGTCAAGGTGAAATCTGATGATTATTTTGATGGAATTGACCGAGACATCAGGCACAGCTGTCAAGGTGAAAATGAGAGGAGAAAACAGTGGGAGATGGCAGAAAACCAAAGACACAGGTTTTAGTGGTCTGGCAATGGTCCAGGATGACCACACGACCAGCGTGACAGGCCTAAATGAATGTCCTTTAATGTTAATCAGACAAAGATTGAACTGGAGCAATTGATTAAAAGTGCTCCGAGATTCAGCAAAGAAGTGATTTGCCTTTGTAGGTCAGATATTAGATGGGTTCGGGCTGATAAACAAGGTGCACATCTGAGCAGAAAAAAAGCAAGCGCTCCATGTAGCAACAGCAGAATCTACAAATTAAGGTCACAGGGAACTCACAAATCTTCAGACAGTCAAGCTAACACCAGCTGCCCTACGCTAAAACCAGTTGCACAGCATTTCTGACTGTAATGGAGAGGAAAGTGCAATAGAATAGATTTACTGAAGACCTCAGAATCCCACTGATTGCTGAATCACTAAGCAAATTAGATGCTTGATGTTTGTTTGTGATCCTTTGCTCTCTCTCTCTCTCCACTAGACTGCACTTAAGAAAGCACACTCAAGGGAACGAATGCTGCAGAAACTATGGAGACAACAACTTGTTTTGCTCCGGTTTCCCCCACAGTCCAAAGACATACGGTATAGGTGAATTGGGTTGGCTTAAATTGTCCGTAGTGTATGTGTGTGAATGAGTGTGTATGGATGTTTCCCAGAGATGTGTTGCAGCTGGAAGGGCATCCGCTGGGTAAAACATGTGCTGGATAAGTTGTCGGTTCATTCCGCTGTGGCGACCCCAGATTAATTAAGGGACTAAGCCGAAAAGAAAATGAATGAATGAACAACTTGTTTTTTTTTAAAGGTGGGCTAAGTGAATTTTGCCAATGTTGACATTTGAAAATGAAATTAAACTAAACCAAACTGAAACGAACACGTCTATAACCCAACAGCACCAAATCTCTTTTTAAATCTGCTTTTAGCAGAAAAAGGGGGCACGGTAGAGCAATAAATAGCACTGTCGCCTAACAGCAAGAAGATTGCATGTTCGAGTCCAGGCTGGGCCAGTTGGCATTTCTGTGTGAAGTTTGCATGTTCTCCCCATGTGGGCGTGGATTTACCCAGGGTGACCCGGTTTCCCCCACAAGGGCCATATATACACAGTGTGTAAAATAAGTATGAAAAGTACTATTGAGTATTATAAAACAAGTATTGTTTATTATAAGTTATATAAGCATTTTAATTTACTTTAATTATAAAATAAGTATTGTTTTTCCTAGTAAATTTATTTCTAAAGGAGCTGTTGTTGACATAATTTTAATCCAAATTTGGTAATAACTCAAACAATCCAAACATACAAATAAAAATCTGAAAACTATAACAACAGTGTAACAACGTAATGACATGAGTCATAGTCAGTGTAGCGTAGAAATAGCAAAGTAATGACACAAGGAGAAGATACAGAACTACTGAAAAATATATATAATACTTTGTATAAAAGGCTTTCTTGGTATTGAGCCTAAAAATCTCAACAGTTCTGAAGTTCTGGTCTATCAACTCTGATCGTTAGTTTTTTTTTCCTATCGGATCCAAGTTAGGTGATTGGGTTGGCCATTCTTTATTTTATTTTCTGAAACCAATCAAGACTTTCCATGGCTGGGTTTCGGGTTTTTGTCCAGCTGAAATGTCCACCCTGGTTTCATCTTCCTCATCTGCTATTGTAGAGGTTAATATTCATTTACACTGATGAGGGTCCGGATATACAGAGATTTCAGCTGCTGTCTGGGCTTTCAACGCCTTTTTACACCTCACTTTCGTCATATGTTCAATACTTTTTCCCAACGTCAAGCATTTGATTACACAACTTAATTTCTAAACAAATTATTTTTTCTTTGTATATGAGGATTGCTTTGGTTATTACTGACATCTGGTGAAAATTCTAAGTTAACAGCATCTTTAGAAATGTGTTTTCATAGAGAGAAATTGAGACCAGTTTGATACTTATTTTACCCACTATATAGCGTTGAAGTCAGAATTATTAAACCCCCTAAATTATTAGCCCCCCTGTTTATTTTTTTCCCAATTTCTATTTTTTGAAGAGAAGATTTTTTAATTATAACAGTTTTAAAATCTCATTTGTAATAACTGATTTATTTTATCTTTGCCAAGACAACAGTATATACTATTTGACTAGATGTTTTTCAAGACACTTCTAAACAGCTTGAAGTAACACTAAAGGTTTAACTAGGATAATTAGGTTAACTAATTAACCTAGGTTAGGGTAGCTAGGCAAGTTGTTGTTGTATAACGATGGTTCTGTAGACACCTAACACCTGTGCCAAAACTCCACCTCTGGCAGATGCTTTCTAGAAGATGCTATGAGGAGACGCAAAATGTACTGCTTACTTTTTTTTAAAGGGAAAGAAATGTACATTTATTGACACAAACAAAAAAATGTGTGCTATTTACATTGAAATTTGAATTAAAACATTAACATAGTTAACATAGTTAAAACGAACTATGGTGTGTTTGTTCTGTTAAAATGCTTGAATAAATGTGAATAAGGCCATCGGAGCATTGATCTGAACCAAAGCAGACTGAGATCTTTGAAAATCTGTTGTTGTTTTTTACTCACTTTCAAACAAACTGTGGTGCATCTAGACTGAAACATGAATGAAAGATTTAAACAAATAAAAAAAAAAACACTAACGAAGCAAATTTCTCATGAGATGTAGCCATAAAAAGGACAGAATGCTCAAGAACAGCCTTTTTCTCACCACATTTCCATTACGCTCAATACAAGAAACGCATTTTCTTTGTGTGTGTGTGATGGCATTGTTTTAACTGTTTAACATATTTAATAAGCTCTTCTAAAGTTTACATAAAGTCAGAAAATACTTTTTCTTCAGTTTTTAGGTTCAGTTTAAAAAACAACAGAATAAACCAGTGCTGAATTTATCATTTTCTTTTTTTTATGTTTTTTTTTTTTTGAGTGAACTATCCTTTTAAATAATGTTTGTATGTGAACTGTTAACACTCTTTTAGATGACATGACATATTCAGAAAGGCCAGTTTTAAACAAAGCGTCTGCTCTTATCTCTGTATAGCACTGTGGGCTAAACTTATTGGCACCACAGTTCAGATAAGCAGGGTTTCTGAGATTGTGAGCAGACTCAATTGAACTGAAGCACAGCTTAATTAAAGCTTGCTGCTCCCAAGAGTCTCGGGATTCCCTGACATCTATCTATCTACACATGCCAACCACTAGAAACAGCACAGTTCTTCTTTCTCTACAATAATATACTTGTCTATTCAAATATTAAAATGTTAAATGTCTTAATAATAGGAAATACACCATTTAGGATATTCAAAGCTAACAATAAAGGGATTTTGCGATGTAAAAGGAGTTTGTAAAACTGTTTATTTTGGGGCGTTAAAGAAATCGTTTAGAAACAAATCTGTTGTGCAAAACCTGTAACCATTGTAACGTCCATAGTGTTTCCTACTATGGAAATCTCTGGTTACCGGTTTTCTAACATTTTTCAAAATATCTTCTTTTGTGTTTAACAGAAGAAAGCAACTCAAATAGGTTTGTGACAAAAGGAGTAAATTATGAACATAACAGTAGATGCACAACAGATTTGTTTCTAAACGATTTCTTTAACGCCCCAAAATAAACAGTTTTACAAACTCCTTTTACATCGTACGAATTAGCCACTAAACTGGCAAAACTTAAAATACTTACGTTTTCTTGTGAGATCAGGCTGGAAACACCCATACACACTCACTCAGTTCACACACACTCATACACTAAGGCCATTACAGTTTATTTAATTCACCTATAGCGGGTGTCCTTGGACTGTGGGGGAAACGGGAGAAACCTACATGAACACAGGGAGAACATCCAAACTCCACACAGAAATGCAACTGGCCTAGCCAGGACTTAAACCAGCAACCTTCTTGCTGTTAAAGGCGACAGTGCTAACCACTGAGCCACCGTGCCACCTGAGAATGAGCAAAAATATTGTATCTGTATCTCGTTTCCCTAATTAATTGCCCTGTGTCTCATCTGGTTGTCAATTGACGACATCATTTGCCAAAGTTGCCAGGCAACATCACTCAAAATAATACCCTACGTCTACCCTCACTTTGACAGTCAAAAAAAACATTCAACCAAAAGGAAATTAATTCTCATGACTGACAATATACAGTGTAACAATCAATCTTTACGCAAACCTGAGTATTATTTACTAAATGTTCCACAGCATCGATAAGTGGCTACTCATTTTATTTTGTCCATTTATGTTTTTTTGACTGTCAAATTGCAGAAAGTCATTGGCTTGACTTGACATTAAAGCTCCATGTTTAATCTAAAAATCTTTGTTAATGTCCTTCTGAATAAATAAAAACACCTACATCCTATGCCGAGTTCAGACTGCATGACTTTATCCTCGATTTTCACTTGTCGTCAGGTTTTGAGAAATCGTCGACAAATGCTTGAAATCACAGGCAAATCGCTGCTCTTTCACGTGAGTTACAATCACAAAGTGTCTGTGAACTATCATAGACGAAATCTGAGAGAATCGCAGATGAGCCGCCGACACCCGTGAGATATACAGTATGTCATGCTAAATATCTGGAGCTGTCTGCGATTCAAATCATGCCATGTGAATGTGTTCTGATTGAATATAACATATGCGATTACCTACAGCCAATAAGAGAGCAGCATCCACTAGTATGAATATCTGCAGACCAGCAGGAGGTTGAGGAAGAAGTTAAAAGCACTCATTTTCAGTTTATTTGTCCCCAAGAAATGGAGGAAAAACTGAAGGAAATTTGGCAGGAGCACTCGTGTCTGTTTGACATGTCATCTGAGCAATACCACAACCGGGTCGAAAAAGTTGAGGAGTAATTGCTAATTCCCTTCAAAGCTAAGGCAGCAAAATAAGTACAATTTCTACCACACTAAAGGCTTCTTTCTCATTATGTAGTTAATAATATAAGATATACATGACCTTGCATTGTGTCCATGTCACTTCTCGGGTGTGTTTCATTGTGAGATGTACAGTAGTTTGGATTAAGTTGTCTCTGACTCTTCCTATTCTAAAGTCATGCAGTGTGAAACCCCCTAATGCCAATCCATCTTGCATTGCAAACAAAACAGCGACGAAACGCTACCCCAGATAGACATGCTGTGTGAAAACATCTGTGACACGACTACTTTGAAAGTCATGAAGTCTGAATTCTGCATTAGATGGCCCTTAGTTGTTGCTTTTGTCTAGAACTAAAAAATATGTCAACTATTGAGTTAACTTTTCATAAGCATTAAAGACAGATAACTTTCTATGATAAATTATGGAGTACAAGGGGCATATCATTAATTACCAATAATTACATATAACAAAACATCACATTTCCCAAATTACATGCCTGTTAATGTATCACGTTAATACTAAGAAGAAATATTAAGTGGATTTCTATGGAAAATGACATGCATTCATTCAACATTTAAGATGTTTTGTCTTGAATACAACGCATTAAAACATACATTGAGTCCTAAAATAACAAACTTTTCAATGTATGCAAGACAAACAGAATTCAGCACAGAGACAGAGAGGGATTTGATTTGGAGCCCTTTGTTGATGATAACAACAGGTCAGTCAGTGTTGTTTGTTTGTTATGTCAACACAGTGTATTTGCTGTAGTAGTTCGCCAGGACTCTGTCTGAGTGTGCTCAACAACACACCTGCGAGCACATGGAGATCACATCATCAGCCCTGCGACCTTCCCCTGAGCAGGTGACCGAGGACAATGTCATTTGTGTCATGCCGGAAGTTTTGCCATATACGATCGAAGCCAGAAATCCGTCAATTTACAGTATGATTTTGATATACATGCGCCACGTAAAAAAGTGCTAATGCATTGAGGAAAACTGGAATTATATATGGATTCAATTAAGAAAGAGGACTTGATGCAATCCTAAATCAAAGTTAGATAGACGTAAATAATTTAGCAGTGTATGTATATTCAGATACGTTACGAAAACATTACATCGTTTCATTTAAACCGCAGTAACGTTATATAATGCTGTAAAAGAAAATATTTTAAAGACTGTATGAATGTTCGATGCAGCTAACGTTACAGGAGAAAAAGCATCTATGAAAACTATAAAACATCTGCAACGACGAGACGGGAAAAAACAGCGAATTCCAACCCATTTTATCAAATAAGGTACAAAGTTTCTATTTTTGGCGAGACATCAAACATCCTCAGTGTCGGATGTGTGAGATATATGGAAAAAATCGATTTACAATTTATCAAATGGCACGTATTTATCCTGCAATGTCTTTTTAGCGGCTGTTGTGATGTAAATCGACGTTATTGTGGCTTCGGGCAGTTTTAAAACACGGAGCCATTTTAAATGGAATTACATTGATCGCTGTAGAGAAGATAACCAACACTATCACTCTGAATCATATCACAGAATTCTCGTCGGTTTTGTCCATATTCACAAACTAGCTGTTTACAAGAATGGGGGTGTTTGACTCACCGGTCAATGTTGAAGAGCAATATCTTTATCTGTTAATGGGAAAATCCTCCTCAGAGATGTTGAAGTGAACGAAGGGCTCGTCGTCCGCACGTTTCTCTGCTCGCAGTCTCTCTGCCAGCCGTGTTTTGATGTCACTTGGTGGGCGGGGCCTCAAGGGCTCCCCACATTACAGTCAACGCGTTTGGAAGACCCCCTCAATCACGATTTATCGCCCCCGTGAGGTTATCTATGATATCACGATGACGAACTCGCGTCTTTATCGAGTTACGTCTTTTTTTATCTTAAACCTTTTTTTCTCGTTGAAAAAAAGCAAAGCCGTAGAGCAGGTACACATACGAATGTAACGTGCTTTTATTTTAACGTTCTCCAATTTCAATGGTTGGACTGACAGCATGTAAAACAAGCCCATCTTTAGGATGCAGTATTTAATGGTGGATGCTGTTTTTCACTCTTTCAGTTTTTGGACAGACGCATACAGGTGAGTACATACTTTTAACATTAGATAACAGCAAATATTTAAATGTTCAATAGGTGAATAAATAAATAGTTTACCCCAAAATTAAAACACCATTATTTACTCTGCCATTAAGTGCTTTCAAACCACTTTTGAATCTTTTTCTGAACACAATATATATATAATATATATATATATATATATATATATATATATATATATATATATATATATATATATATATATATATATATATATATATATATATATATAAACTTGCGAAAAAACTTGCTGGATAAGTTGGCGGTTTATTCTGCTGTGGCGACCCCGGATTAATAAAGGGACTAAGCCGACAAGAAAATGAATGAATATATATATATATATACTGAAAAATGTTTGAAACCAGTAACCATTGCATACAGGAAAATAAAAAACATATTATTGATGTCAATACATGGATAACAGTTTCTAACATTCTTCAAAATATTGTCTATTGCCTTCAACAGATGAAAACCACTCAAACAGGTTTGAAACAAGTGAATGATGAGTAAATGATGACAACATTTCTATTTTGGGTGATCTATCTCTTTAATACTGAGATGCATTCGAAATGAGAATTTCAGTATTTCCCAGTTCTGGAAAAAAGTTTCTGATTTTAGGATTACAGTCATTATGATATTCACAGTTGTTCAGAAATAAATAAGCCATATTCAGAAAACACTTAAACATTCTAAGCAGCTTATCTTTTAAATATAATAGAGCACAACGTACATTTGACTTCACACCCAACCAGTTACAAGGAGGTTAAGGGTTAATTAGCGTTTTAAAGAGTGGATGGCAAATGGTGACTTCCTAAATTGGTGTTAAGATTAAACAATTGAGATTAACCTTTCAGTTTGAATATAGGTAACGTTTCCTAAGGACAAAATCTAGCTTGTATATGTTGAGTTGATTTGCTTCTTGACTAAGTGAGAATATATTGAAAAAGTAAGCTCACCTCAGAATGAAAAATCTGACAATGTTTACTCAACCTCATGTTCTTAACGCATTAGAAATATGCAAATGAAGACATTTGTAATCAAATAAGAGATTTATTTTCCTCCAGAAAAAAAGCTTATTCACTGCAAATGCCTCATAAAAAGATTCATGAGTTACAAAGAATAGACCGAATGGCCAAAAGACACGTCTCTTTAAATAACCTTTTGCATGACTTAATATAAGCTTTTATTCACATATAACCAGAAAACAATGTTTACAGCAAACAGATTTGATCATGGAAGCTGAGCCATGCTTAGTTTATGAGCAAGAACCAATAAGGTTTGCTCTTATACACTAAGCAAGTGTAGTTTTTATATATTTTTATGATGTATTCATGCGAATAAAAGCATAAATCTGTTAATCTAATGATCCAATCACGCCTACAGAAGACACGCATTAATCACTTATTTAAACTGATTTATTTACTTTCTTTCAAAATATTTTGAAGCGTCAGCGTTTGGGGTAAATAGGCTATCAATGGACAAACACAACTATCTCAGACTTGATTAAAATTATGTTCATTTGTGTTCCAGTGATGAACGAAAGACATGAGGATGAGTAAATAATGACAAACCTTTTGTTTTGGGTTGAACTAACCCTTTACGAAATGTGAGCATGCTGTGCATTATTAAATGTCAAAGACATATCTGGTAAACCTTTAAGTAAACATACTCCTAAAGAATTTTGTTATTTCCTTTTGGAGAAACAGAAGGAATTAAATGGATATAAATAACATTTGCTGTAAGTGAGGTGATAAAGAGTTTGGTGACATTCTGTATTAATTCAACAAAACCCAGCATGTTCGGTTTCACATTTTCTCAGTCTATTCTATAGGCTTTTTTGGTTTCGTGGCCTGGTTTAGGAATGTTTTAAACTGAGGTAGTCGTCCTGTGATGATAGTGAAGTAAGTCCTGGCGCCCTCATGTGGCACAAGTCAGAGCGACCTGCTGCACCTTTCCCAGTTCACTCAGCAACTGTTTGATGCTGTGCTTGAGTTCAGGCAGACGGTCCAGCGGTTCTGGAGGCTCCAACTCACCCGTGCAGTCCAGCCAGTTTTCAAGCACTGCAAAAAAATAAAATAAAACTGTTTACAGTACACATGAAATCAAAACTAAATATACTTATTTGTTAGCTCACATTCCTAGTTTTGTGTCGAACGTCATTAAAAACAAACAGAAATGGTGAGGTGGAGGTGTCTGTTAGTTTGTAATAAATCTCCCCAAACCCTTTTCCAGCTCTTCCTGAATTGAATGCCTACTCTACTAGATCTAATCAGCTCGCAGTAAACAAGCCAATCCTCGTTTTCTCATTTAATATTCAGTTTCTCAAGGAACTGCGTCATAATATGAAGAAAAAAAAAACTGCTTTTGGTTCATGCGGACTTTAATGTCTGTGTGAACTGGAAGTCATTGAGTCTTTTATTTCAGTATGTTGATGTACTTCTAACTGAATTAGAATATTGATTAGGGGGCGGGGCTTTCTTTTTGCGCATCATTCCCTCATAGGAAGCTAATGGTAAGAGGGTGTGGTTAACAATATTCTGGCTGAAGCCATCAAACTGATGTCAACAGAGAACAAGCACCACTCCAAACGGGGAAGCAAATGGTCAGAGTTTGATTGAAGATTACTAAAACAAAATTTTTTTCAGTGTATTCACTAACTAATTTAACCAAATAATTGTTTCCCTAAAGAATAACAATGTGTGCTAGAAAAATAAACAGTGAATTTAGATTTTACACGGACTTTAAAAATCAAATGACTGTATATAGCTGTAGCGTTGATTATCTTAAATGAACATGAAACATTCTTATAATGCAAATCATAACACAAAATATTACAAATCATTACAAGAAATCATTACAATCATTAGAAGAAACATTACAAAACATAAATCCACCCCTCTGAAACCCTGTGGCGCACCATCAAGCTCCCGTTCGATGAAATCCATCCTGTGAGTGACTTCTTCTTGAACAGTCTCGATATGATCCAGCAGGTTGACTTTCCACTGTTGCGGCTGAGCTCCGCTTTTATCTCCACCTCCATCTGCACCCGCCTCACACTTCTCCCCTATAACCTAAATGCAATAAAGTGACATCTAGTCAGTCTGTGCAACTACTAAAAAGTACGGGATCGATATGATTTGTTAAATGATTGTGAAAAGCTGCTGTTTTCTATTTGAATTTTTTATTGCCTATTTTTAGCGCCATTACTCTAGTCTTCAGTGTCAGACAAATGAACGCGTGTCTTCAGGGTTCAACAAAAGTCTTATGGGTTTCGAAGGGCATGAGTTTGTAAGTAAATAATGTAAAATTGTTAGGGTAAACAAACTCTTTAACACCACATACTCTCACTCACTTTTATTACATATAATTTTAGATTTACTATTCATTTAAATGTGCCATAGAGTGCATTTGTTTAGTTATTCTCTGATATCTGCATAGTACTGTAGTGTCTTATGTAAGTGCAAAGATTCTCCAGTAACCATTTTATGTTCATTTATACCCACAGGAATTACCCCTTTAAAGAAAAGCTCTGTTTTGACCATATTTAGAATGGTCATAAGTATTAATGAGCTCTGCTGTAATGCTCTGCAGCTCGTATTAGTGCCCTCTCACTCACACATTGGTATTGGTGGTTTATGAGGTCTCTCCATTGGCATAATGTATTTAATACTGTAAAAACTGCTTATTAAATGGCCCTGCTCTATCCCTGACCCCAACCCTCACAGGAGACTTTCCATTATTAAGTTTTTTGAATTACAAAGACCTAAGGCGTGTCCTCATAAACCACCCCAGTGTTGTAATTCCTAAGTCATACTAATGTCATTATACAAATTATGTCCATGTAAACTACTTAAACCAGTGCACACAAACACACACCATGCACTTTGAATCACACATACACAAAATAATCATACTGCAGTTGTCAACAAAAATTGTAACAAATTGAGTTGATTCCTTGTTAAATGAAATTTTTTTTTTACTAAAGTGATAGAAATGTTTATTTTAGCTAGAAGGAATGAGGGAATGAAATGAACGTTTTTCCTGAGTTGTGTTGTGGATGAAATATAGGCCTAATTATACTTGACAAAAGAGGCTATCAGAGATGTATTAAAAGTTGAACTTGGTGGTTTTACGATAAAAACAGAGGGATTTAATATCAACTGCTGTATAAACATACATTTTTTTAAGCTTTTTGTCATTATTTTACTCTGAAAAATCACAGTAAGCACTAAGTGATGACACAATGCATAAACGTGCATTAAACTCTTATATTCAGCAGTCTTCATGTTCATTGACTCATTACAAACATGTAAAAATCACAACATTCATGTTAAACTAACAACAGACAGTTAAACAAACCTAATGCCTCTTTATGCTGCGCTGAAGAAATCTGTAATTCATATTTGCATTCAACAGACAAGCTGTGATGACATGAGATACTCATACCTGGTTGCATTACCTTAGAGCTCCATAACACTGGTCTCACATGCATAGTAAGTATAATAAAAGCTTGGATCAACTTAAAAATATGGAGAAAATATTGCTGTAATCAAACACTAATGGGAACATGCATATTAATGATCCTGTGTGGATTACCAAAGTCTGTGTTTTGTTCTGATTTCCATTTTTTCACTAGGATTTACTCTCACACTCACAGAATTTACATGAGAAAGAGGAAACAATGGTGTTTGAGGCTCATGGTATGCCATTTCCATATACTGAACATTTATTATTCAGCTATGCTTAGATATATCCATATTTTCATACTATGGCAAATACCTATATTTTATTTTACCTTTAAAAATATCAAATCACACCATTATATTTCACAAAACTGGACTGTGATAATGCTGTTAAAGGCTCATTTAATGTGACACCCACCTTGCTGTGGTTAAAGAGCTGACTATTAGAAGTCTTCAGCATGTCTCCATTGTAGTGTTGTTCATTCATCGGCACTCTTTCTGTGCTGTGTAATCGGTCTTCCAGCAGTGACTCTACCCGTGTTTTTAGTACCAGCCTTGGCTCCAATACCTGGTACAGAGTTTGTGGTTTTTGGTAGCAGTGCTCACTGCTGATGTAGTCCTGGAAGGATGAAGAAAACGCCTCTTTATTTTCAATGGTCTCCAAGCCTGCTGAAGAAGAAACTGTTTTTGCATCATGAAGAGCCTTGCTTTTCATCCTGGATCTTTCAGTTGGCTTCCACGGCTGTCGCCACAACTTAAGATCTGGATGAGTCTGGTTCCTGCAGAAAAAAAAGATGTGGATTTTTAAATAGCACATATCGAATGGATTCAAACAGAGAAAAAGCAGCATCACTCACTGTAGCACGCTGATTTTGAGCTGCAGGCCACTGAGGACTTCAACCACATGCTGGACGTCCCCTAACAGCTGATGGGTGGCTGCAATCTTTTTGCCATTTTGATGGGAGTAGTTTTCCAGGAAAGAGAGGCCGTACATGTGGCCAGTGCTCAGCCAATCCCTGTCATACCAGTACCTCAGGCTCTGTCTCTGACCTCTCACCCGTCCTGGATACACAGACACAAATGAGACAGCAAGATTTAGTGAACAAATTTAAATGAAAACAGCAGGAAATTACATCATTAAGATTTCCCAGCTGGGGAACACAATTGGCAATAAGTTAAGTGAAACTACAGAAAAGGCCCATGCTCTTTAGTCAAGTGAGTGATGCTGAATACAGGTGTAAAATGGGGTCTTATGGCCCATTTCTACTGAGTGGTACTGTAGGGTTCGGAATGCTTTTATGGCCGTATCCACTGTTAAAAGATACCAAAAACCTTTGCAAAAGGTACCTAGCACAGCAAAAGGGTACCAAAAGGCGGAGGAAGATGTGCAACTGAACACTAATCGTTTACAGAGATATGTCACTCGCTTGTGTACAAGACAGAAGAATGAAAACAAAGAAAGTGCCATTTATAAATACACAGCCAAGACATTACACCATAATACTAAATACATATGATAGGAGCCATGGTCGACCTGAGCTCAAACAAACCTTGTCGTCATCTTGATAAACAGCCATAAAGCCAAGAAGAAGAGCAGAATCTACCCTGTGCCCTGTGGTTGTTTACAAGGCTGTCTAAAGTGTGTGCGGATTCGCTTTCTCATGTGCGATCGTTGCGGGTCTTAAAATAACAAACTTTTTAAGTGATAATGACAACATGCGCATTATTACTGAAGTGCTCCTGACATCCTTTTAAAAACAGACAAATGCAAGAGTGAAGCACGAAAAAAACTACAGAGCAAATGATTCTTTCAGCAACCTAAAACTATTATCATCACCTTTTGTCTACTATGAACTCGGAATGACGAAATTGCTTTCTAACAGGATGTTAGAAAGATACAGATGAGAGTTGTTTTTGAACCCAAATAAGGACTAAATGTATCCTGTATGTAGTTTTTCTGTAATTGGCAACATATTGGAGACTGTAAGGGTCTGTATGTGTTCATATATGTTGCATTTATTTATTTATTTTACGTAATTGTAGACGTTACAGTAGGCCATTTCACATCATTGATGTTATAATCAAATCCTGTTCATAGAAAGGTTAGTAATGAACATTTCTGCACAAGTATTTGTGTATAAAGCATCTGTTTTGTGAGAAATGCTTCTCATATGACATGTGAATGACCTGTTCAGCTTTACTTTGTCATTTTCTTGAGTGAGAACGACGTCAACTCCAACTTTCTGTCATACATCATGCCCATCAAAAGAGTACCATCGGTTCTCTTTTGGCAGTGAAAACAAAAGCCTGATAAAGATGACCCGTACCGTACTGTACCACTCAGTGGAAAGGGGCCATAAATGTTATGCAATCATCTACTTTTGAACACATTAGATTGTATTCAATCACATGAAACCAATCCAATCTAATGTGTTTTTGACTAGTTATATAGTTTTCCTGCTTGCTTATAAGCCACCTCCTGCAAAAGTGACACAAAACATGAGGGAAGGTTCTTGATGAAAACTGAATCCAAGTGGTCAAAGAGAAGCATTTGAATCACTATACTATTTGATATGTTAATACCAGGTGGAAATAGTAATGTCTCTGCTGACCATTTTTAATAAAATCATTGAAAACAAATGTCGACAGCAAGCGGAAACAGAGCCAAAGTGTCACCTATTCTGAGGTTTCAACTGAAGTTCTGTTTATAAATCAATGCTAAAACAAACATACTTTCCAAACCTGAAGAATCCCGGCAAATGAAGCAGGAATATCGTTCTGGAACATTCTCTTCCAGGAGGCCCATACAGGTCCCATGCTGCCAGTACAGACACTCTTCACACTGAGGCGCAAGAGAAAAAGCAATCAACATGATCTCAAACTCTAAGGTCAGTAGTATTTAAGAAAAGGAGGCTGACTTGTATTTCATGAAACATAGTACATAATGCATTACTATATTCAAATTCTCCATGTATAATATATAATTACTTTAGTCTTTAATGACACCTGATCTATCAGAAATTATCCTAATATTCTAATCTGGTGCCCAGTAAATATTATTAACACCTCAACAATTTTTATTATCGGTATTCAATTCATTCATTTATTTTTGTCTGTTTTCAATTGAAAGTATCCTTGCGTAGTAAAAGTATTACTTTCTTAATACTAAATATACATTTTACGGTAACATACAGGCCAAAAGAATGTTCACCTGTAACATGAAGTCATTCTCCTCGTCTGCTTCGCACACACAGCGCACAGTTTCCTGACTTTCTGTAGTCGAAGCAACAGAACTACAGCTAAGAGGTGAGGTGATAACATCCAGATCCGCCTCCATTTCATCTTCACTCCACCCACAGCTTTCAGAAGACCAATCAGAAATACTGTCCTCATCTGGAAACATACAACAAAACAAGTTGGAGATGAATCACATCACAAAATGATACTAATTGAAATAAAGCATTGCTAAATGTAGTAATTGAAAGGAGGGAAGCATAGCACAATGTTTATATATAGCAAATTATAAAACGCAAGATTTGTAGAGTGCATAGAATATAAAGTAAAATAACATTGTAACAAATTATGAATTAAATCATATAGTTTCTATAGTTGTATTTAGGGCTGTGCAATTAAATAAAATCCTATCAAAATCGCAATTTGAACATGCACAATTTATAAATCGCCTTACAGCACAAATTTCCCACAGTATGCTATTTGCGTCTAAACAGAGCGCAAGAACTAGAGAATGAGCTTAATGACAAATAGCCTGCACAAATAGGGTTAATGAGTTCAGCAAGGAGGACTTGGTGTGGGATTACTTTGGATAGAGGAAGGCTGATGCATCACAGAATCAGGTAATTTATAAGACGTGTCAGTCACATATTGCTTCTAAAAGCATGTGGAAAGTGACATTTGACAATTCTTTGACATTCGACACACTTTGTGCTCGTGCTCCTTTGTCGTGTGACCATCAGCAATTTTTTTCAGAGGATGGCAAACTAACAAACATTGCTGTAGGTCCAGTACAAGTTTTATTTATAGAGAAAATGAAAAAGTACTGGGTGTTCTCTCTACTTATATTCCATACAAAGTATGAAGCTGATCGCTCAGCTTTTGTTACATGACTCGCGGTCATTTGCAGCATTCTGAAAGTAGAGATGTTTTCAAGTGTGAGTGCCTGGAATATGTGAGCATCAAATATGCGTGCAAGCCATGCAACTTCATTGGAAATAATAACCTTGTACGTGCAAATTATGCGATATGTGAACAACCTATTTTACAGCAGCATCAAAAAGAGATCTATTATCTATTATGCATGGTTAAAAAAAATTATAATAATAATATCTGGACACATACAAAAGTACAGGCAACTACTTCTGATATGTGGTCCAAAAGAACATTGGAGCCTTGTTTGACGGCGCGCACACACACACACAGTAGTCTATTTATTTGTTTTTTCAAAGGTCTGTTCTAGAGACAATCTATTATTATTTTTACTAGATGATTTTTATTTTTTTTGCCTTATGTCTGTTTTAGAGACATGTTACAGGACTTTGATAAAGATCTCATGGTTTCCACTATATTCATTCTTCCATGGCGGGGCCCTACACCAAAATTCATCTCGCCATGGCTATATTATAGCTTCTCATTCAAAACATTCAGTCGTTGTTTTTTTTTTTATAAGCAGGTTATAATCACACCGAAATGTATGAAAAGGTAAGTGAATTATAACTGCGCAAACTTTTCTGTAATCGTAGTAGTGCTGTGCATTATTTGTTTAACCCTTTAAGGTGACGTGCTGACTGACTGACTGACAGGTGTGATGTGTGAGGCCAGCAAACACGACTTTTATATTATATATATATATATATATATATATATATATATATATATACGCGACAGTTTATATAATTATACTCTACAGATAAATGTCTATGGCTCTGCAAACAATACTCTGAGTCTGCATACAAGACTCTATCTTGCTGGAAATTATAACCGTTTCACTTTACTTTGGACGCATTAATGTCTATTGGAGACATTCATAAATATTTCTAGCAAATCTAATAAATGTTGGAGACATATTCATTAAATAAACACACTAAATCGTACTTCAGCAGCGTTATTGTGAGAGCGCACAAGCAAATCTGCACATAAGCAGCATACATTTGAGGGGGCATGCAAGAATTTTTGTGCACGAACAGAGGGAATCGGCGCACAAGCAAACAGAATTGCATGCTCGTATTACATAAATTTGATATTGACTTGTAATTCTGCGCTCAAGACATTTGTCATTGAAATAACGCCATAGGTAGTTGGTAGACCTGTGTAAAAGGCCTGCCAAAACAGCTGGAATAAAATCCTAAAGAAATAACTGAGGTCTAATAAATATGTTTTATATTCAAACTGTAAAACTTGTGTGTGTGTGTCAAAATCGTGATAAAAAAATTAAATAGCAATGTTGTTCAAGAAAATGTGTGATAGGTTTCTTTTTCCCATATCACACAGCCCTAATTGTATTATTTAATCATTTATTCATTTTCTTTTCAGCGTAGTCCCTTTATTCACCAGGGGTCGCCACAGAGGAATGAACCGCCACCTAGTTGTATTCTATACATTTTTTAAATCTTACATAGCTTTGAAAAGGATTTACAGCTGTTGTGCACAGAAATGCAGATTTATCAAGCTTCCAAAATCAATGCTTTAAGAACAGGTTGCTTAATACAGAAATAAATGCAGATTTTCTTCACCTGATGTGGTTTTTCGTATCTTTTTCTTTTCCTTCAACTTTATTCGCAGGAAGTCTCTCCTTTGTTTCTCTTTTAGTCTGTTGCGCTCCTTCACACTTTCTGCAAAGGAAAGAAACCAAATCTCAGTTAGATCGAGCCACATTTT